>NC_054388.1:3418501-3718501 GCF_017654675.1 Xenopus laevis | reverse complement strand
AAGTACGACAATGAGATTACTATACAGTAGGTGTTGGTGACCTCATGGTCTGAATAGGGAGTGGGACACTTTGTTGTATCGTTGATGTTGACTCACTTCTGTGGGTGTTTGCTCTGGCTGATATACTTTATCACACATATAAATGAATATGTCTGAGGATATCCAAAAGCAAACGTTCATCACCCCATTTATCCTTCTCAAATGATATGTGTAGTACGTCTATCTATATAAATACATATATACCATATGGGGTTCCAGCAGAGAATACACCCCGTCTACCATCAGCATAAAGGTGCCCAGACATAGGCTGATAAAAGCTGCCAACAGAGAATGTTTATGGGGCACAAGTAGGAGGCCCCCTACTGATAACTGGATGAAAGTTGGAGCATGGATGCATCTGTTCATTGATGCAGACCTTGCTCCAACTACTTCTATTCCCATGGTTGTGAGACAATATCCCTAAGGCTCAGCAATCGGATCAGCCTGATATCTCTCTCTTCAAGGTGGTCATATCAGGCAAAGATCTGCTCATTTAGCAACCTCACCAAACAAGGAGATCATCAAGTGTATGGCCAGCTTCTCATAGGAGATGCTCATTTTTTTAAGGAGATCAAAACCTTCCAATTATTGGCATTAACACAGGGATCCCCCACCTTTTGAACCCGTGAGCAACATTCAGAAGTAAAAGGAATTGGGGAGCAACACTAGCATGAAAAATGTTCTTGGGGTGCCAAATAAGTGCTGTGATTGGCCATTTGGTAGTCCCTATGTGGATTGTCAACCTACATTGAGACTCTGTTTGGCACTGCACCTGGTTTTTATACAACCAAAACTTGCCTCCAAATCAGTAATTCAAAAATAAGCACTTGGTAGGAGGCCACTGAGAGCAAAATCCATGGGGCTGGAGAGCAGCATGTTACTCATGAGACACTGGTTGGGGATCACTGCATTAACAGTTTAGTATAAGTCGTCAAACTATCTAGTTACAGGTCTTTCATTCACTCTTGTAATGCAAGGGCAGGTCTACAATGGGTATAGCATTCCATAGAACCACCAGAACCTTTAATGCACAAGTGAGGACATCTTCATTAGTTGGACTGGGTCTCCACCAACCCCAGTTTCAGACCTTACTGCTCATCGTGCCAGTGACTTAGAGCTTGCCATCCGTTAACCAGTCTGGTTGGCAATTATACTATACTATATTATACTAAAATGATACTACATGCCAATGTTATGGAAAGGGGGAGATGATGCTGTTTCTGAAAGAGGAAGCCTGGTATTACTTTAGAAACTCCAATGAGGTTCAGAGCAGAACCTGCTCCTCTGTCATTGGCCTTGGCCAGTTCTCTATTCTCATCTCTGGAAAAGTATAAGGATTATAGATCTATATAAATAACTATATAAACCCTAATCACAAACACCAGCCGACTAGTTAGGCAACAAGTTCATGTTGAAAAGAGGAGTGAGCCGGAGTGGAACAGTTTCCCTACACGAGGTTAGAAGATTTTAATGGTTGAGGAATGCACTGGTGCCGAAAGGCGATAGGTCAAACAGGGTTGATAGAATGGAAGATTACAGCTAATCTGGAGGAATGCATGACGTTACTATTTTTAGTGCAAAACTGCAAGACCACTTTAAGCATTGACCGTGAACTCAAAAAATGTGAGAGCTCAGAATTTGTGCTTGTTGATACTGAAGAGGTGGGCAAGAAGCAAAGTGGCTGTGTTTAATAGTCACACTTTCTACGTTACCTGCATATGGTTCCAATGATAGGGCAGGTCGAGCAGCAGGTAAGCTTAAGTCTAGAAGGGCCTACATACAATCCCTCTATTATGCAAATTCACTAAATGAGCTTAAGCAGGTTTTCTCTAAGACCAAATGTCATATTGTGCAGACAATGAGAGGTGGAGGCCACTACCCCAAAATGTGTTAATGAAGGTGGCACCAGCCAAGACCTTCATTCATAAATTGAACAACGGACAGATCTGAGGAGCTCTCCCTTAATGTAGCCTACAGCCTATGAATGGCCAAGTTGCATTTCATATATATAAAGAACATTAAGGGGGTTACTATTGTTTATGGTAGCACAGTGCTTCTTGCTGCAACCCTACTAGGTTTATCCATCATGCTACTTGTGCCACTCAACTTTAGGTCCAGATGCATTATGGAAAGTGCTCCATGTGTATTTCCAGCCACACAAACTTCATAATGAAGTGTATTCCAAGGTTTACTCTACATTCTGCTTCCACCGCACTCAGCACTGGGTGCAGGATTAGAATCAATATAAAAATATATAGGACGCAAACCCACCCAAGTCAACATGGTGCACCAGCTAGCCCAAAGGCCCGTGATCCTCATGAGAACACAAGTTTGATTTTACCTCCAATATGATAAATGGCTTCCCAGAGAAGATCATTGTTCCTCACCGAGAACAACCAGTAGTTATGAGTCTGTGACTACCTAAACAATCTGCAGATCCTACAACGCTCCGGTGGTTCAGGAGGTATTGAGGGCTCTGTGATAAGCAGTTCAATATATGTTTATAAAAAATTTTTATTCCCAAAGGGTATGATGGGGCACTGTAGCTTCTTCTACCAGTGTTCCTGCTACAGGTTGTCCATTCATTGCCTTTTCTTCTGTGTCACATTTGGACAACATCCCCAGTCTCCTGTGACCTCAACCTACTATAACCTCCTAAAGACAGTGTTGCTATCACTTTACCATCAGGATGTTTGCCTCCAATGAACCATTTTCCTGCTTAATTTGGCAGTAGTGATATCTTTAACCAGATTGGGTGGTTTGCTGCCCTCTAGAGTGACCCTATGTTGGAAATCTTATATGGTGGTGGGGATATCCTGATGCTTTTCCCAGATGTTCCTGGATTTCCCTCCAGTGCTTGTTGACCATCTGCTGAGAAGCAATTCTTCCTGTTGTACAATGCACTACTTCCTATTGCTGACCCCATAACCTATAACCTCAGGGCGCCACTTTCCCAGCTCACATTACTTTTGCAGTAGGGAATGAAGAATGACCTGTTGCCATAAGAGAAACAGTTATATGATACTATCTATGCCAAGGGGCTAATGCAGTTATACTGGCCTCTATTTTAATTTTGAATGGACACATGGGAAAAAAAGGAGCATCTACACCCTTCTTTCAATCATTTTGTTTTGAACTGTTCCTTTAACTCAGCTATGACTCAAATGGCCTTTGGCACCAAAGGAACAAGTGGAGATTTGAAAGCACCCATGGAAAATGCTGGATAGTGAGATTTTGTAAACATTTAAGCTTGATCAAGTCTTTGCAGGACTGAAGATATTGTAAAGGTATGTCTTGGTTTGAACAGGTTGACTGGCAACATCATGGCCTCTGAATATGGTCCGTCTGTGTCACTTGCCTTCTCCAAGAACATTACTTAATATTAGAATTAGCAAATCATATAGAATAGTGATCTGTACAAAGTGGGTCTTGTATACAACATCAAGCAAAGTATAAAAAGTGACCAAAATTGCCATTTACCTACCCACAATGCATCAGTTATTCCCAGAATTGTACCATAAACTCTAAGGTGGTGTTGTGTTAACACTTTTATTTGCACCAGGTTTTGCCGTTTGCACCATAGGGCAGGCCCAGTACAGTTTGTACACTTTGTACAGTAACAACAATGAAGATATCTACCCCAAGAAAGGGACACTCCATACCCTATAAGGGTGACTACCCAGGGCCCTGCTCATAAGGCCCCTCTGAGTTGCAGTAGTGGGATGGAAGAGTTGTAGAAGAGCGGAGTAGTAGAAGTTGGTATAATAGGATAAGATGTCAACAGTAAGACAGTGGCCACCCATAAACATGGATAGTTCCACCAATACAAGGTTATAACCAAATCAGGTTTTACAGCAGTGTTGTGACCAAGCTCCCCTTTAAAGTGGCTCCTACAGTGCCTCCTTTTTAAAGGCGCTCCCACAATGCCTCCCTTTCCCAAGCTCTTTCACAGGCCAATGAAGAGTTTATTTAATTTCAAACTTTGTATTGCCTAAAGGGTATCATGTTTGATGTTTTTTTGGTTTTCCAACTTGGCATTATGTTCTTTTTATTTTCAGCCAACTCAACAGCTTTCCTAAATAACAGGGTTTCCTTCGAAATCTTCATTGGATCTGGTGCTTTTTGTAAGAAGTGTATAATAGTGTGTGTGTGTGTATATATATATATGCTGCCTCATTATACCATGTCTACATGATTGCCAACTGTAGGAGGCCACACACAACCAAATTCCCATGTAATATTCTCAGCGCATAGGATTTTCAGATTGCAGAGTGCAAGCTCCTACACTGTCTTGGATCAGCTGTTGACCTCTCATTTGTGGTACTAGCAGACTGGTACTCGCTCTACCTGGACAAACTAATGGGACTACAAGACAATATGTAGAAACTGTTGGATAGAAAGTAGGAGAACCATGAGTTTGGCAACACTGATGGTCCTACTGTAGTCTTGACCTTCCAGTGGCCATACACTCTTTGATCTATGGTCACCAAATGAGCAGATCTTTCCCTGATATGCCCACCTTGAGGGTTGATCCAATTGTTTGGCCCTGGGGACAAACTTTCAGACCTCTATGAAGAGGATACAGGCCATTGAGAAGGTCCACATCCCCTCCCTCCTTATCCACTACAACACCATAATCCATATCATATATATGGAACTTTGTTCTCCATGTTCTCCAAGAATCAGGTATCATTTAAACATACTCAGTCTTTTTTAAGCCGCCCCGTACAAGTATGGATGTGGTTAAATCAGATTACAAAGTACAAGGTTTTACTTAATTGCACAATCCGTGAGGGATTTGGTTCCTTCTAAGAAGCGCTGCTCGGCTTTGCTTCTGTTCTCCGTCCTGTAAGCCGAACGCTACAATATATCAAGTAACCGGTGATATCATCTTGGATCTGTTAAAATAACACAGTGTTCCAAGGATAAATCCATAATGTCAGGTTTTATTATTGAAAAAGGAGGGATTTGTACGGTAGAAAGAAAATAAAATGAGGTCACTGTTACCAGGCAGACTATGAGGTCACTTCTATGGGGGCAAGGAAATCAATGTATGTAGAAATGCCTCAAATCTGGCTTTGGTATGGACACTTGAAAATGACCCCTCTGTGGGGCCACAGCAGCAGTAATAACTGGAGATGGCCTGCCTGATGGATAGCTGGCTGCAGATTGGACAGATTTCTACTGGGCATGTTTTGAAACACATTGGATGAGGGTGCATGAGCCATTGATGTAGCTTCTTCCAATGTCTGGGTGGTAAACTGGGCAGAGATCTGCTTGTTTAGCAAATGTATGAAACGAGTGGGGTCTCAACGTGTGCACAGGTTCTTTCATTTAATTGGGCACTCTGTGAATATGTCTGCGTGACTTCTTTACTATATGAGTATTTACTTCTCTGCCTCTCTTACCTGGAGTCCATGCCACCAGCTGCCTGTGACCCAATTCCTCGTTCCCCCCCCCTGCACCCAAACTCTGCTCCGATCCTGCTCGACACTTTCTTCAATGAATAGCAACTGTCAGTGATAAATAAGGGGAGCCCTAAAATCTGGTATTTGCCCAGGGCTCCCCACCACTAAAAAAATACTATCAGGGCAGAAACATTCGGAAAACGAAGTACTCTGAGTGCCAAATCTCCTCTTCTTCAGGGCGACTAATCTCCCTGAATTGCCTCCCGCCAACTAGAATGTAAATCGTGGGCAGATTCGGGAAAATTAGTCCTCTTCTTCAGGGCAACTAATTTCCCCGAAATACCTTTCTGCCGGCTAGAATGAAAATCGCCGGTGGGATGGCGCTCAAAGCCCTTCATTTTCCAAAGCCACCCGAAGTTTCCTCATGAGGCAACTTCAGGTGACTTCGGCAAACAAAGAGCTCCGAGTGCCTCTTATCTCTGCACACTGCCGGCTAGAATGTAAATCGCCGACGGGAAGGCAGCGAAGGAGAAATTAGCCGCCCCGAAGAAGAGGAGATTTATCCCCGGGCGACTTATCTCCCCGAATCTGCCCGTGTGACTCTGCCCTTAGATCCGCTCATTCGACAAGGTCTCCAAACAAGCGGATTTTACACCTGATATGTCCACCAAAAGCAGCTGATGTTGGGCTACACATCGGGAATAGAAGCCGACAGGATGAAGACCACATTACGGGGTATATTTATCAAAGAGTGACGTTAATAGTGAAGTTCCGCCACTAGAGTGAAATTCCGCCACTCTCCATTCATTTCTATGGGATTTTTATAGGCGTATTTATCAAAGGGTGAACTTTCACTTCAATGAATGATGCCGTTCAATTACTTTCCTTCCATGAAACCTGGACTCATCTCCCATGGGTTTTCCAACAGCCGATTCCTTATCTCTATCAAACACACCCCCACATTTACTGTACCTTGAATTCCCCTCGAAGCTGATACTGAAATCAAGAACATTTCCCCAGGAGGCTGTTTGTTATCACATCCCAACAATGAACATCATGGAAGTCATTTCCGGAGAAAGACTTATCACTGCCGTTCCTATCGGAGAAACTCCGTGTTTAGCCTGTGGGGTGTTCAGAGGTAACAACAATGGGCCCCGGGTATTTCAATAAGGTCTTATCTCTCTTCTAAAGAACTGGCTCTTTCCACTGACTAATGATATTTGTACTCGCGATCAGAGAGTTTACTTTACTTTACTCGGAGCAATTTGTTTTCCGAAGTCGCCCGAAGTGAGGCAACTTCGGAAAACAAAGCGCTCTGAGTGCCAAATCTCCTCTTCTTCAGGCGACTAATCTCCCTGAACTGCCTCCCGCCAGCTAAATCGCCGGCGGGAGGCAGTTCAGGAAGATTAGTCGCCCGAAGAAGAGATTTGTCGCCGGGCGACTAATCTCCCCGAATCTGAGAGTGGGCCCGGACCCTTAGGGGCAGATTTATCAAGGGTTGAAGTGAAAATTTCAAATTTTGAATTGAACTATTTTTTGTGTACGTCAACTAGGGAATAGTCCAAATTTGATTCGAATTTGAAAAAAAAAAAAAATAGTATTGAAATGTATCATGTACTGTCTCTTTAAAAATTCGACTTCGACCATTTGCCATCTAAAACCTGCAGAATTGCTGTTTTAGCCTCCTAGAACCTATTTGGAGTGGACTTTGAAAAAACCTATTAAGTTTTTTTTTTCGAAAAAACTTCGATTCGAATTCGATCTAATTCGTATTACCTTGATTCGAACGGAAATGAAAACGGCCTATTCGCCGGTGAAAAAAAAAACTATGATTTTTTTTTTAATACATTTCGTTTGGTCTTTTTTTATTCGAAATTCGACCCTTGATAAATCTGCTCTTGGTCAAGATAAAGATTCTTGGTTGGGGCCAATTGTTTAGGGAAACAGATTCCTGCAGATAGGACAATGAAAGGAAGCCTCGGATTGGTCGATATGGGATACAGAGTGGCAGTTGGGTCATGGGCCTTGAAGGAGGTTGTGGCGAATAAATTTGCGAAACTGGAATGAAAATTCGCAGATGAAATATCCACCGCGCACATAAAAATTGTTGTGCGTCAAAAATATTCAGCGCCAATTGACTTTAAAGGGACACTGTCATGGGAAAAAAAATTTTTTCCAAAATGAATCAGTTAATAGTGCTGCTCCAGCAGAATTCTGCACTGAAACCCATTTCACAAAAGAGCAAACAGATTTTTTTATATTCAATTTTGAAATCTGACATGGGGCTAGACATTTTGTCAATTTCCCAGCTGCCCCAAGTCATGTGACTTGTGCTCTGATAAACTTCAGTCACTCTTTACTGCTGTACTGCAAGTTGGAGTGATATCACCCCTTCCCATTTTCCTCCCAGCAGCCAAACAACAGAACAATGGGAAGGTAACCAGATAGCAGCTCCCTAACACAAGATAACAGCTGCCTGGTAGATCTAAGAACAACACTCAATAGTAAAATCCAGGTCCCACTGAGACACATTCAGTTACACTGAGAAGGAAAAACAGCAGCCTGCCAGAAAGCATTTCTCTCCTAAAGTGCAGGCACAAGTCACATGACCAGGGGCAGCTGGGAAATTGACAAAATGTCTAGCCCCATGTCAGATTTCAAAATTGAATATAAAAAAATCTGTTTGCTCTTTTGATAAATGGATTTCAGTGCAGAATTCTGCTGGAGCAGCACTTTTAACGGATTCATTTTGAAATTCATTTTTTTTTTTTTGCCCCTTTAAGGGCAGAGACACACGGTCAGATTCGGGGCGACTAATCTCCCCAAACTGCCTTCCACTGTCTTCCCGCCTGCTGGAATGAAAATCGCCGCCGGGATGGCAATTGGATCGATTTGTTGTCCGAAGTCGCCCAAAGTCGCCTCACGATGAAACTTCGGGCGACTTCAGAAAACAAATCGCTCAGAGTGCAATCCCACCAACAATTTAGATTCTAGCCGGCGGGAGGCAGTTCGGGAAGATTAGTCGCCCGAAGAGGAGGAGATTTGTCGCCGGGCCACTAATCACCCCGAATCTGACTGTGTGCCTCTACCCTAATGCATTTGGACAAAATATTCACGCGTATAAAAATTGTCACCCGTCTCAAAATTATTTTGAAGCCCAATGACTTCAATTCAAATTTTTTGATGTATCGTGAATTTTTCTTTGCCCATCACTATTCCCCAATATACCTTGAAATGTTTTCTACTATTTAGAAAATAAAAAACAAAATATCTGATTGTTTGATGTAAAAAAAAAAAACGACAGAATACAAAATAAAAATCCTATAAAAATCACGCATTTACCCCACCCATTTGTAAATTCCACTGTACTTTTCAGAGACAACACAGGGAGAAATGATTTTCCTGAATGTTAGCAGATCAGTCCCAAAATATATTAAAGGGATTGTTCCCCTTTAAATGAACTGTCAGTATGATGTACAGAGGGATATTCTGAGACAATTTGCAATTGGTTTTCATTTTTTATTATTTGTGGTTTTTGACTTATTTAGCTTTTTATTCAGCAGCTCTCCAGTTTGCAACGTCAGCCATTTCGTTGCTAGGGTCCAAATTCCCCTAGCAACCATGGATTTATTTGAATAAGAGACTGGAATATGAATAGGAGAGGCCTGAAATAGAAAGATGAGTCGTGATCGGCGAATAAATATGGCATACGCAAATTTGCGGTGAATTTCCGCGTTTCGCTGCTGGCGCATAAATTTGCAAAACTGCTGCAAAAATTCAACGCCGTCAAAATTTTTTGGATGTGCATCAGAAAAGTTGCTTGTGTCAAAACCATTGTGTGTTGACATTATTCGGACGCCCATAGACTTTAACACAAAATCAGTATTCAAGTTTTGCATATTTTTTATCTGTTTCGCGAAATTCGCAACTTTTTCTGCAAAGCGAAATGGGACAAATTCGCCCATCACTAAGGATGAGTAATGAAAAATAGCAATAACAATACGGGGCAGATTTATCAAAGGTCAAGGTGAATTTTCGAATTAAAAAAATTTAAATTTCGAGCTGTTTTTGGTGTACTACTAAGGAATACTCCAAATTTGATTTGAATTTGAAAAAAATTCTAAAATTTGAATATCGAAATTACTGTCTCTTTAAAAATACGACTTCGACCATTCGCCATCTAAAACCTGCTGAATTGCTGTTTTAGCCTATGGGGAACCTCCTAGAACCTATTTGGAGTCAATTGGTGGACTTTGAAAAATCAAAGGTTTTTTTGGGGAAAAACTTTGAATCAAATTTGATCGAATGTGCTGTTCCTTTGATTCGTACGATTCGAATTCGGCCGAATATGGACCTATTCCATTGAAAACGGACCTATTCAACCAAAAAAAAAAATTTGACTTAATTTCGGTTGGTCTTTTTGAATTCGAATTTTTTTCAATTCGAAATTCGACCCTTGATAAATATGCCCCTAAATGTGTCGCCTTAGAGAACATTTGTTTTTTGTTAGATGGGGTCAGTGACCCCCCCCCTTTATTTGAAAACTGGAAAGAGCCAGAAGAAGAGAAATTATTGAAAACGATATAAAAAAGAAAATAATAAAGACCAATTGAAAAGTTGCTTAGAATTAGCTATTGTGGAACAGACTTAGGGGCAGATTTATCAAGGGTCGAATTTCGAAGTAAAAAATACTTTGAAATACGACCATCGAATTAAAATACTTTGAATTCAAATATCGAAGTGGAAGTATTTAAAATCGTTCGATCGAATGATTAAATCCTTTGAATCGAACGTTTTAAAGGATTTCAGCGATTTCGACTTCCAAAACTTAGAAAAATGCTCCAGAAGGTTCCCATAGGCTAACATTGCACTTCGCCAGGTTGAATTTGGCGAAGTATTGAAATCGAAGTTTTTTAAAGAGACAGTACTTCGATTATCGAATATTCGAATATTCTAACTATTTTACTTAGAATCGAATTCGAAGTAAATTCAAAGTTGTAGTGTCCTATTCGATGGTCGAAGTATCCAAAAAATTACTTTGAATTTCGAATTCACTTCGACCCTTGATAAATCTGCTCCTTAATTTCGGTTGGTCTTTTTGAATTCAGATTTTTTTTCTCAATTCAAAATTCAACCCTTGATAAATCTGCCCCTAAATGTGTCGCCTTAGAGAACATTTGTTTTGTTTTTTTCCATTGAAAACGGACCTATTCAACCAAAAAAAAAACTTTGACTTAATTTCGGTTGGTCTTTTTGAATTCGAATTTTTTTCAATTCGAAATTCGACCCTTGATAAATCTGCCCCTAAATGCGTCGCCTTAGAGAACATTTGTTTTTTTTTTTAGATGGGGTCAGTGACCCCCCCCCCTTTATTTGAAAACTGGAAAGAGCCAGAAGAAGAGAAACGAAATAAAAAAATAATAAAGACCAATTGCAAAGTGTCTTAGAATTAGTTATTGTAGAAGAGACAGTGGAAGTAAAAGTGAAGGGGATTTGTGGCGATAGGACAAAGTGATACTTTTAGTTTCCAGTTGTTACAAATAAGACTTTTTTTGTTTTGATTGAGGAAACGTTACAATGAAATAAAACGTCACAAATGCGGATCGTTTCCAATGACGTGAGGGAAGCGATCGGGGGAATTGCAGGTAGTGAGCGCGCGCAGTATGGCAGCTCCTTTGTCTGATTTCCCCTTTAAACATGAATCAGCGAGGGGCGGGGAGTTGCGGGAGTGGACGGGGCGTGGCTGGTGAGTGGGCGGGGCGAGCGCTGCGGAGCTTTATGAGGAGAGGCGGGAGCAGAAGTCGCTATTAGAGATCCGGAGGCGCCGCGAGTAGAAGCGAATTATAAGTCGGGAGTGAGACCAATTGGATGTGGGATTTCTCTGCTGTTTCTCTGGAGACACCGAGACCCTGAGGCTGAAGTTTTGGTCATGAGTCCGACCCTGATGTTTGTGCTGCTCCTGTGCGGGGTCGCCGCCGAGTCGGTGAGTGAGAGAAACAACTGACTCCTATTCACTTCTATTGTATTCACTTCTATTCACTTGTATTGTGTGTAGTGGGGGGGGGGGGTATTAGTGTCAGTCACGTGCTGAATAAAGTGCAGTGATTTCTATTCCAGCCCCAGTAATGACCCCCCCACACACATTAACTCACCATTTACTTTACTCACTGCCCCCCCACCTATAATGTTTCTTATTACATCATAACCCCCCCATTTCCAACACATTCCCTGGTACATTACACCCCCCCAACCTCTAGTACAACTGTCACATGTTCCTCCCCAAACTCTTCATCCCATTGGTCACTAAAACATTTTAAATTTGCCCCCATTCCCTATTACATCACAAACCCTCAAACCCATAGTACTGCCCCCCCACATTCTCTATGACATCATAAACCTTTCCCAACACTTTCTACTTCCCATTCTCCTGTCATTGTGTCTCCTCCTCCTCATCCTATTGGCCCCACATTCCCTATTACATCATAACCCCCTAGTACCGCCCCCACATTCCCTATTGCATCATAACCCCCTAGTACCGCCCCCACATTCCCTTTTACATCATAACCCCCTAGTACCGCCCCCACATTCCCTATTACATCATAAACCCATAGTACCGCCCCCACATTCCCTATTACCTCATAACCCCCTAGTACCACCCCCCACATTCCCTATTACATCATAAACCCATAGTACCGCCCCCCCCCACATTCCCTATTACAACCTATAGTACTGCCCTATTGTTATGTACCACCAGCCATTAGTTTCTTGTATCCTTTACTACAACCTAATTTTGTGCTTGTCCACATTCCTGGTACATTATTGACCCGTCTCCCATATTCTACTCAAGGACCCCCAGTATAGACGGGGCCACAGGATGGACATGAGAGAACTTGGTTTAGTTTTATTGGCTGATGGGGTTTCCACCGGGGTTTTTGTTGTCTATTAGTGTTACTTTAACCAGCCTGGTTGTTACTGGAATGTCTGAGCAGCTCCATCTCTGGTGGCTTCAGTCCCTCAATGTGTGAAGGAGAACTTTGACCTGCCCTCATTGTTGAGTTTGGGAATTCCAGCAGCTTTTCCTGCAGACGTAATTCACTTGGCTAATGAGCTGCGGATGAATTTCTTTCCAAACACTTTTTTTTTTTTGCCTCCCCTCGTTCCCACCCCTTTTATTCACCAATCCCTTTACCCCTCCCTGTCTGGAGAAAAAGGAGATGGTGACGTCTGAATGGGACAATTATCTTCTTATTGAGGGTTTGTCTGATTTTTTTTCTCCTTGATTATCTTTCCCAGTATTAGTCTGTGCGGGGCTATTTAAGGGAATACACACTTCGCTGTTAAATGGCAAATGGGGGTGTGAGTAGACATAAAAAATTTGGGTTATTTTACTCTAATGAGGTGCCCCAAAGGCGACTTTCAATAGCACCATATTGTAGAGGACTCCACTGAACTTAAGTCATGATTTCCATTTTTCTACAAAGCTGGGAGTTGCCAAATTGCTTCCACATGGACATCCGTGGCTCCCTGTCTCTAGTGCTGTTGTCCATGTCCTACAAGTTGAGTGTGGTCACCTCTGGGTAGCAAGTTCTCCTTTGCTTCAGCAGTTGGTCCTGCTTCTAGACGTTGGTTCTGGTACCCTTTGGGAATTCTATGTCTTCCGACATTGCGGAATCGAATTCCAGCTTTGGCAACCGCTTCTCCTTGTTGGGACTATATAGGGGTGACTGTTTCAGAAGCTCAGGACTAAGTGATGTCCTACAAGATGAGGTGACCTGGTCTAAGTGATGTCCTACAAGACCTGGTGGTCCTTTATTTGCAGATGTTCCGGCTGGAGAATTCCCCTTCTTTCTCTCTCTATGTCTCTCTATCCGTGTAAAATGAGCCTTGGGGGAAAAACAGGAAAAGGGGAGGAAGCCGGGAGCATAAACATCTCCAAAATGCAGCTTCTCCTTCACCGCATACTTGAGTATTACAAGCTGGAACTCTCACAAGATAGTTGCCCAGATGTGACGATGGATGAACAAGGCATTAACTTGCGCTGCTCTCTCTTCAGCAAGCTGGCTGAGGATGATGGGAGTTGTAGGCCTACCAGTACTCTTGAGTTTGCTGAACAACTTTTTTAGGAGAGTAGTGAGGCAGCTGAGGCTTCTGGGAGTGGTGGATCAGGAGATCACATTGTCCTTTTTTTTTTTTTTTTAAATGAATAACACTGATTCCATTGTTGAGGAATTCTAGAATTGATTTTATTAGCTCCATTATTTGCCAACACCCCCCTCTTCCAAAAATAGGAGGATTTGGGATTGAAGGGGTGTGAATAAGTCACGACACCTCCCTCCCAGATGCCTTCAGTCCTCTGACTTTGATGTCTCTCTGTACGTCATGGTCGATTAGTGTTGCAACACGGGTCTTTTGTGTATTGCGTAAAGTCACGTGCTGATCCCTTTTTTTTCCCATTTTCCCCCTCCTTGTTCTATGAAAACCCAAAAATGGGCTTCCTTCCCCTTTTATTCTCTCCGTCCCAGCAGCTTATTCTGCTTTTATTTTCCAGATACTTATTGTTACATTGAGCTCAGAGTGGTGGGGGGGGACAAAAACATTTTTGGCCCCAAACCTGCCAAAAGACATCGGAGTTTGACTTTTTTTTAGGCATCTCACACTATTGTTTTTAGTAATCTAGCTGTGGTTAGTGCTATAAGTCAATAGAACTATACAACATATAGTGTTTCTCTATAACAACTCCAGACTAATGTCCCACTGTTACTATAGACACCAACTCCCCCTACTATACCTGCTATCCCACAGTCACACTCCCTTCCCAGAGACTATTATCCACTGTTACTATAGACACCATCTCTCTCTACTATACCTGCTATCCCACAGTCACACTCCCTTCCCAGAGACTATTATCCACTGTTACTATAGGTACCATCTCTCCCTACTATACCTGCTATCCCACAGTCACACTCCCTTCCCAGAGATTATTATCCACTGTTACTATAGACACCATCTCTCCCTACTATACCTGCTATCCCACAGTCACACTCCCTTCCCAGAGACTATTATCCACTGTTACTATAGGCACCATCTCTCCCTACTATACCTGCTATCCCACAGTCACACTCCCTTCCCAGAGACTATTATCCACTGTTACTATAGGCACCATCTCTCCCTACTATACCTGCTATCCCACAGTCACACTCCCTTCCCAGAGACTATTATCCACTGTTACTATAGGCACCATCTCTCCCTACTATACCTGCTATCCCACAGTCACACTCCCTTCCCAGAGACTATTATCCACTGTTACTATAGGCACCATCTCTCCCTACTATACCTGCTGTCCTACAGTCACACTCCCTTCCCAGAGACTATTATCCACTGTTACTATAGGCACCATCTCTCCCTACTATACCTGCTATCCCACAGTCACACTCCCTTCCCAGAGACTATTATCTACTGTTACTATAGGCACCATCTCTCCCTACTATACCTGATATCCCACAGTCACACTCACTTCCCAGAGACTATTATCCACTGTTACTATAGGCACCATCTCTCCCTACTATACCTGCTATCCCACAGTCACACTCCCTTCCCAGAGACTATTATCCACTGTTACTATAGGCACCATCTCTCCCTACTATACCTGCTATCCCACAGTCACACTCCCTTCCCAGAGACTATTATCCACTGTTACTATAGGCACCATCTCTCCCTACTATACCTGCTATCCCACAGTCACACTCCCTTCCCAGAGACTATTATCCACTGTTACTATAGGCACCATCTCTCCCTACTATACCTGCTATCCCACAGTCACACTCCCTTCCCAGAGACTATTATCCACTGTTACTATAGGCACCATCTCTCCCTACTATACCTGCTGTCCTACAGTCACACTCCCTTCCCAGAGACTATTATCCACTGTTACTATAGGCACCATCTCTCCCTACTATACCTGCTATCCCACAGTCACACTCCCTTCCCAGAGACTATTATCTACTGTTACTATAGGCACCATCTCTCCCTACTATACCTGATATCCCACAGTCACACTCACTTCCCAGAGACTATTATCCACTGTTACTATAGGCACCATCTCTCCCTACTATACCTGCTATCCCACAGTCACACTCCCTTCCCAGAGACTATTATCCACTGTTACTATAGACACCATCTCTCCCTACTATACCTGCTATCCCACAGTCACACTCCCTTCCCAGAGACTATTATCCCACTGTTACTATAGACACCATCTCTCCCTACTATACCTGCTATCCCACAGTCACACTCCCTTCCCAGAGACTATTATCCCACTGTTACTATAGACACCATCTCTCCCTACTATACCTGCTATCCCACAGTCACACTCCCTTCCCAGAGACTATTATCCCACTGTTACTATAGGCACCATCTCTCCCTACTATACCTGATATCCCACAGTCACACTCCCTTCCCAGAGACTATTATCCACTGTTACTATAGACACCATCTCTCCCTACTATACCTGCTATCCCACAGTCACACTCCCTTCCCAGAGACTATTATCCACTGTTACTATAGGCACCATCTCTCCCTACTATACCTGATATCCCACAGTCTCACAGCAGTTCCCCCAAGACAACTTTGCTTTTATTGTGCAAAAATTACTTTTTCATCTCACAGGGGTGGAATCCATTCTTTCTCCTCTAGGAACTACTAACGTTGGCTACTCTTAAAGAAGTCCATCTAAAGTTGCATGCAACCAGTCGTTGTTTTCCAAGCTCTATTGGCATCTGAGGGGTAACATTTTTGGGGTGCAGTGATGTGTACAGACGAGGTGCGTTGCAGTTCTGACCAGACATATGCTCCACTGCTCCCTTTGAACCTCGTTGAAAACAACAGCAGGGCTCACAAAGTCAGTTTGCCAAAATAGAATGGAAAGAAAAATGACTGAGGCCCCTTCTGGGCGATTGTTTCTTTTCACTAGTCTGCTTTACATATAAATGATGCTGCTTTTTTGGTGGGGGGTAATGGAGGACAGGCCTGGTTAATTCCACTTACAGCACTGGTCACATTTTTCTTTATACAAAGCTTTGACCCTTTTTGAGTCTTGAAAGTGTCCTTTGTCACCTATATTAGATGTTTAGTGATCAGCTCTTCTGTCTTGGTTTTGGTGGTTGGAGTTTAGGAACAGTATCTGCCCTACATAGATATGGATTGGGATCATCTGGCCGGCAGACTGGTTGCAAAAACCATCTAAAACCATACAAAATATTAAATTGATTTAATATATGGAATATTACTGAACCCCACAGGTGGCTTCTCTTTTGTACACATAGACGGAAACCCTCTGATCAGTCATTCCAGCCTCCAGGTAGAAGCAGATTATGTTCACCTCTACATGACTTAAAGTGGCAGGCCTTGTAAAATCTGATCTTCTGCCTGCCGTTTCGGTGCGGTCATGTGATCTTTGTCATATATATATATATATATATATATATATATATATATATATATATATATATATATATATATATATATATATATTCTATGACTTGCCTTCAGTCATTTGTGTCTGTTGGGAAAGGTAAGAACCCCAGCAGTTACAAAAGAAGAGACATTCGATCTCTTATGGTTGAACTGACGTTGATGGCGTGTAGAACAAAAGGAGGAAAACAATTGAAGGGGTGGAGAGTGAATATGGTTATGTAAATAATATATATATATATATATAAAAGACAAATGCCCAGAGCATTAAAGGTGGACTATTCCAGAATTAAGCCACCGGTGTAAGGCAAAGTCTGGTGGCACAGTTGGGTAGGCCGATCCGGCCAATATCTCTGGTTCGTTTCTTGTAGGCAGTGCCCAAGTCAGAAGTGCCTTGATATATAACCTAACAAGCTTCTCACAGGCCCATACTGACTCACTCTTGATTCATGCCTTCATAGCCAATAGTGACTAACCTTTGCTTTGAATCTCTGCTTGTTGTCTCACCCACCTCCCACATGGAATGTTCACATGTGCACGACAGATCTCCGTAACCCCAGAACAGCTGCTGTATTCTTCATCCTGGGCCTGTGTAACATGTTTTTTTTTGGACGGCACACTCTCCTTCCTAAAGTTCCTTTGTTCTACCTCTGCACAATTCTCTGTCGCCTGCAATATTGTAGGAACAGGAGTCCATATTCCAGGTGGATTTCCGTTGCACTTTTGTTTACTCGTAATGCTCTTATTTCTTGTTTTCTATTATTTTTGCACAACATCCGGCCCTTGTTGTTGTTACGAGATCCTGTGGGGGCAGGGAACAGTGGGGGGCATATCCTTAGAGAGGGGGAAAAGGGGTGGTTTTCGGAAATTCCTTGTGAAAATCTTGCAAGAGAGATAGAGATGGAATTCTTGATCTGTTTAGGAATTTCCTAATCTTTATATGGAGAAAAAAGGCTAATCTGGTGCAGTGACTGAGCATTCTTCAGCCAGAGAGAAAGCAATTGAGAGGTTACACAATGTTGTTCTTCTGAGGACAGGGGAGGTTTGGTACATTCCATTAAGTAGACTGAGAAGATATTAAAAGGAACATTGTTGTCCCCATTGAAGCATCCTCCATGAACTTGAACAAAATTGCTCCTGCTAGCAATAAATGATCATTATCCTTTGGTCCGTGGAGATGTGGCCATCCCTATTATGCACAAAATATATACATTTTGTCCCGTTTGGCATGTTGTCGAGTCAGTGAGGAAGAAGGTTGAGAAGTGTCCTCAAGTGATCAGTACAGTCTGGATGTTGACGTGTGATGGTACATATTTGGATGTTATTGGTTGAGACTTGGTTTCACACCATTCCAGTTGTTCTCTGTAGGAGAAGATGCTTGTTGTGCTTTGACGCCATGTTCTAAATTGAGATGAACGCCATGACCCAAAGGCAGCAACCAGCTATGTATTCAATTTGCTCCAAACACCCAAACCTAGAGTATAGTGTAATTTCTGCATACACAAGTGGCTAGGCATACAATACACACCAATCTATGTAGGTCACTAATTATAAGTATTTATTGCAGAATATTGTGGGCCTTTTTTTAATCACATACTTGAAAACTAAAGCTCCCCATAGACGCGACGATTCTTCTTGCCGAACGACCGATTTTCAGGAAGCCCGACCAATCCTTCGAAATTATAGTGCCTTTAGTGGGATTCGAACGATCGTACATCTTACGATTATTAGGCTGACATCTGTCAGGAAATTGATCGGCCAGGTCAAAAAATCTTGGTCGGTCCCAGTGCAATGTATCTATGTTTGCAGGGCCAAGCAGGCAGCTCCCCTTTGTTTTCCTGGCAAATTGGTCTTTTCAGTTGATTGTAAATTCGTACGATCGTTCTGAGAAGATCGTGGTCTCACGATCAGGATCTGATCTTTTAAAAATCTCAACATCTATGGCCAGCTTAAGGGACAGGTTCCTTATTCATCATGGTAAAAAACAATCCTCTTGCTATATGTGTCCCCCCCTCCCCCAGTTCGAAGCTGATATTTGACTTGTGTGATATTTGTTTGGTGTATCTGTAGACCTGGCAGACCAACAAGGCATGTTTGGCCTTCGTTTACACCTTGAAACATTACACTCAAGGGCATTGGCTTTTCAGGCTAATTATTCTCATTTGTTTGTCCACATGACTTTAGAATAAAACACCCTGCCCAGTTCTTTTGATAAAGGCCATATTAACACCGGGAGCCCTGGTCTAAATGTTTAGTAGGAGACCAACTACTTACCCCTCCCATCTTCTTCTCCTGCAGGCTTCTCAACCACAATGCCCTACCAACATGTCCTATTGTTCTAGCTCCGCATGACTAAGAATGGAACCTATTGTGCTTCTGATCATTGTTGCCACAGGTGTTTTTTGTTCTGTTTTCAGTCGTTATCATGGTTTTCAACTTCACTGTTCAGGTTTAACAACACAGACTGTAGAGCTACTCAAGCACCTTTATGAGCTCACCAAGGTTACTGGATTCAGGATTAACTTCTTGGCTCTTTTAGAATAAATGTAAGTCTTTCTATATGTGAAAGAACCATTGCATTTTTTTTCATATACTTCTAGTGAGTGTACCTCAACAGAAGAGGGAAGTGGGTTCTTTGTTTTTCTTATTCTCTACAGCAGGGGTCCCCCATGAGCCTAAAGGTGGCCATAGATGGGTATACAAGGATTAACCCGATACCACCCAACCGTTAGTGGGCATTTCTGGTTAAGATCCGCTCATTTGGCGACCTCGCCAAATGAGCGGATCTAATGGTGTATGGCCACCTTAACTCTAATGTAAAAACTGTTGAGGAGACACACAAGCAAGAAAAGATCCAATGGAGGTGCCAAATAAGGCTTGTGATAGGCTAATCTATAGCCCCATGTGTCTGCTACCTGACAGGAGGCTCTGTTGGTGTCGACCTGTTTCTCCATGCCTCCGAAACTTGAATTGAAACCAGTAAGCTACTGGGAGAAAAATTTATGGGAGGGGCTGGTTAGAGATCACCAGTCTACAGGTCCAGCAATGGGCTGAATGAACAGATGCTATACTATATGATTGACCATTTACATGCTGACCACTCTTCATTGTTCCATTCATTTGGACGACCAGAACTGCATGGACTCTTTTTTGGAAGGATAACATGGTGGTCTCTAGAAACCAACCAGGCTTACATGCTTGACTGCCAGTTGCCTGCACGAATCTGGGAACCTATGACCAGCTTTTGATCAGTCGGTTGCACTTTAAGCTAGTTCAGCACTGTCAATGCTCATCAGAATGAATAGGTCTGGCAAAAAACACAATCAAATATTGCTCCGGAAATTGTGCCTCCAGCATCTCCTTGCAGGTTGTACATCTGCTGGCCACCATAGGGAAACATTGCTGGACATTTTAAGAAATGTTCAAGTGGCAACACATAGTTCATTTCTAATCACAGGCCTTCCTACTTACAGGTTTCAAGTTCAACTTTCCAATACAGCACTGCTTTAATCCATAATAAAATTACAAATATCTGAACACATTTTCATAACAAAGATTTCCCTCCATGGTCTCATCTCCGTGACATTCAGGCCAGGTCCACATTGTCTACTGTAACTGGCAATTGTTTTTTTCCTTGTTTATGTGACAACAGATACTGGTTGACTGTCTCACTGGCATTCTCATGTCATTTGCGCAAAATGTAATACGACTACAGGTTCTACCTGTTCTGCTGTGTACTTAAGGTATACTTTACTTGTCCCTTTTGCATTCGTGGAGGATGGTGCTGCTATTTCACCAGTTAAGCACGTGATTGTAACTTCTGAGTTCGTGGAAGAGCTTAAATGTCCAGTAACACACGCACACACTTTTTTTGCTCTGTATTCGTGGTTATTACATTTTAAAAATGCATTTTTAGAGGAAAAGAGTTTTAATAGGGTGATGGCATGTGATGATAGCTACCCCTCCCTACCTCAGTTAATATCTCTTTGGCATCATCGGAGTACTAGAAAATGGCTATGTATCTGTAGCTACTGTCGCAAGTCTCCAGGCAACTATAGCCTGAAGAGCTTGCAGCAACAAGTCAAGGGAAAGATTTTGGCCACTTTTGGTCCCATGTTTCACGCTTGCCAAATCGCTGGAGCTGGGCAATGCCCAGTTTTCAATGGGGTGAAATCCGCTTTGAATAAAAGGCAGTGTAGTGAACACCTACTGTGCTATAGACCACTGATCCTTCAACCAGTGGTGTCCTTCCAAATAGTACCAATAACAATAGTCCTTCGCAGCCATTATTTGGCATCCCCAGGGACTTTTTTTAATTGTTTGCGTTGCTCCCACAACTCTCTTTGCATTTGAATATTGCTAATTGGTAAAAACAGTTGGGGACCCCCACCATAGACAATTTAATGTGTTTGTGTATCTGCTCTCCTTTTGGACATCTTTGATCTACATAGTGTCTTATCCAATCAGCATGCAAGTGACTGACCAATGATATATTATTCCAAAAATAATATAATTTGATGCATTGTAACTTTCTCGATATTTGTTGTCGATGTGAGTTGGCTTCTCAGCCTCCCAATTAAACAATCGCGTTATAAGATATTTGCAGTCCATTCATGGCTTGGATCCAAATGCCCTACAAACAAACTTTAAATATTGAAGCATTCATTGTTCAAGGGTGAAAGATGTCAATGCAATCCAATATCATTAGGAATACACTACATCTCACTTGATTTCCATGAACCTGAATGAAGTGAGAACCATCGGTGTTTGAGAGAATTTTTGTTTTTAGGTGCAACTTTTCTTTCACTGTGTTAGTGAAAGCTCCATGCACGTCTTGTTAAAATCAGTTTTGACAGATAATCCGATTTGTTGGATTTATTGGTCTACTTGCGTATCTTGCTTATCAGATATGTTAAAAAGGCAATATATTTTATCCTATTCTGTTACTGATCTGCTGCTTGTTGTGTTCCTACTAAAATCTTATCACGCTTCCCTAGCTAGTGTGCCATATCCATCCAGGGCTCATATATTATCTTGTGTTTATCCAGTGAATATAATTATGTGATGATGACGTTATGACCACAAATCCTAGCAAGATTCCGTATAAGGATGGGAAGCTGCAGAGATGAGTGGGATGCATCTAGATGAGATTGAAAAGTGTTAATGGGCTCTTAACTCCCATTTCCTGCAATGGCGTGTAGGGACAAGCAATTTGGAACCCATCTTTAAACAGACAGGAAAAAGTCATTTCCTTAGCAGGTCTAGGTTCATCCTAATATGGATTGATCCGTCTTGTTTGAAAGAGGCTTCCTGTCTGAATAAAGAGGAAATTGTCCATCTGTATAAGCAAATCCATGTCATTGTAGATGACTTCTCATTTAACACCCTGTGCTCCATCAAGATGGTTATCTTAAAAGTCTAGTCAGCAATCAGCATATTCCTGGATAATGGGATCAGTTGGCAGTAGAAGTGCAAGCTTGGGTATTGACCAAACAGCCCATTTTGGTGGTTTTCTTGTGAAGTAGCTCCTTGTTCTCCAAGGAGATCGTCAAGTCATTTTTTAAGGCTGATGACTTCGCCTGGTAGATCTTTCTAAAGCTGGCCATAAACGCAATGATCCAATCGTATGAATCGTGGATTCGTACGATTTTCGGACCGTGTGTGGAGTCCCGACATTTTTCATCCAGCGGAGATCGGCCGTTTGGTCGATCGGACAGGTTAGAAAACCTGCCGATAATATCTCTGTGTGTATTGCCGATCATACGATTTTCAGTGGGAGACTGTCGCTAGCTTTGTCAGACATAAGTATCATACGATTACTGTCAGGGGCAGAACATCGGCTGATCTGTTCTTTAACTACTTTATTTGATCTGAATGGTAAGACTTTGATCTGAATGGTTAGTGGCGGGTCGGGAGATGGGAAAGTCCGATCGTACGTTGATTCGTACGATCGGATCTTTGCGTCTATGGCTAGCTTAATACTTTTAGTCAGTGATTTCTTTAGATCTTGCAACGGTGGTGGTTGTATAGATGGCATAACAACTAATCTTATCCACAAAGAAGTCTGAGAATAATGCACTTCATCTTTTTTGAGAAAAAGTGGCTGTTGGACTCTGGACTCTTTTGGGAGGGAGCAGCATTTCCCTTAACCCTGGGTCGTTTCTGAGAACAATCGGAGACAACTGACACATAGATTATTATTAACGTCGACATATTCCACAATGGTGGACAAGGTGTGACATCTCTTCTACAGGAATTAATAACTAGGAGCTCGATAATTGCTTAGAATTTGCTGTTTGCCAAATTCATGTCCCCTTTCCCCCATGATCATCCAAGATCTGCCATTTCCATGTATGGAGGGAGGCATTGGCATTTCAGCATCTAAGGATGAAACTAAAATTCCATTTATGGCTTTTGCTTTTTAGTGGTGCTAGGAATTTTGTGTGCCTACTCCTGCTGTTCTTCATGATGGTAAAGTGGAAGTGTAACTATCTTGGAATATTCCTTATAGAATAACATTTTCCATTTTTGATGTTTCTTTTAAGGTCATTTAACCTTTTATTCTACCTTGAAGTATAGGTGTGCGTGTGTATACTTTATCCAGTGGATGTGGCCTGGTGATTGTGGTCAAAATTCTTATTACATTTTTAGAGGAACGTTGTACTGTTTTGATCTGTTTGGGTGTGAGCACCGAGTCATCAAAGAAATTCCATGGAATCAGGGTGAGGCATATGCTTAGAAGCAAATCTTCTTATTCTTTTCACAAACACAATGGGTGCAATGAATCTGTGATTGCAAAGAGTTGTGGGCTTTTAGAACGAAGCCAATCCAGAAGTCTCTGAGGTCCCTTCAAAAAGAATGTACTCTTGGAGGGTCAACTGCGTGCTGGATTCATTTCATTGGCAACTTGAAACCTTTTCATCTAAATACTACAATATTTATTTATTTGCCTATTATAAAGGTCTGATTTTTCTTTTGAAATGCATCTAAGTCCAAAACGCACGTCTTCAGTATTGCTGAATCTCAGAATAGTTTGGGTTGTGGACTGTGGGAAGAAAGGGACTTCTAAACAAAAAGACTCCAGCAGAATGACTAGCATTATCATAATGTTCTCTGTTCTGAAGACTCTATACATTGTGCTTTTCCAGGCATCCCAGAGGCATTTTTAACAAAAAGATCACATGGCCAGCCAAGGGTAAAGAGACTTGGCCAGGTAGCTGGAACTACAAAGTGATTTTTTCTTTACAAAGGGCTTTTGGAAGACATTGTAATAACATTTGTATGTTGTTGAAGTGGCAACTTCGAGGTCCTCTCCCAAATCCAACCTTGAAGATGCCATTTGGCACTGACAAGCCTAGTTGTAAACAGCATTGCCGAATTTGAATCCACCGGCCTACCTAGAAACGTAAGCCGTTACCATTCTTAGGTGATCCAATCATGGGGGTGCCAAGAAATAATATTGGGGCAGTTGTCCGTCCCACCATAGAATATATGCTTGCATGTATAGGTCACCAGTTCTGCAGTTCTATGCCAAGCCAGTGATGGGCCAAATTGGGTTGATCCTACTGTTTGGTCTTGTGTATGTCATCTCCACCATGATTATGTTTGAGAATGATGAGAAGGAATTTTAAATCTCAATTTCACATCCCATAGACTTTTGTTGACCCTGCTAGGTTGAGTACAGTTTTATCTGTGCGATAAGTTAAATATTACCCTTTCTGATTACACACAGTAACAAATGTTTGCAGAGCACTTTAAAGCTGTACAAACTACATTTTTTTTCTTCTTCATTATAAACCATAGCAAATAACATATTTTATATTTATCATATTTGTTGTGTTTGTGGTTGCTAACAATACTATCAAACATGCACATTATTTTGTATAATAATCCGACTTTTGTTGTAAAAATCCAACCTTGAGTCTTCGCACAGTCATGCAGTTAAATGAGTTGACTTATTAACTAAACGATAACAGACATGGATAACCATTAAAATGTTCAGCATTTAAATGTCTTACTCCTAAAATTAAAACAATTATCATAATTATGTTTGCCTTAGATTGACTTGCTAGGCTTGTTTGTAGGCAGCAGTAGACTGAAGTATTTTAATAGGTCAGTTGCATAAGCTTTCGACTGTATGGTTTGTTTTTCTTTGTTTAAAGAGGAGAGCGAACACAGAATCCTATGTAACCCATTGGAAATCCATAGCACATGATCCGTCAAAGAGGAACGTAGCATGAATGATTGATTGCATTACGGATTTTACAGCCGTATTCATAAAAAAAACAAAAAACGATTTAGCCGACCATGGATAGCCATATGTAATGTTGTCAGATCATACTGTAATTGGGAGGGGGTTGTTGGCACTTACAGTGAAATCAAAGTTCCATGACCTATACAAAATTGTTAGGGAACTCTTTAGTGACTTCTAATATCCTTATATTTTCAATATGGGGGTGCAGTATTCCTTATATAGCATGAGGTCTTGGAATAGTGGCCTCACCTAGGTCAACTGTTTGTACTTACATGATGTAAACTGTATTATCTGCACATTTTTAGCACTGGGCCAAGAATAGCCTAGGTCATAAATGCATTTAATGTTTTTGCACCTGTAGGCAATGAACCCCCTAAACGGCTTTATAAAAAGGAAATTAGCTTGTCCACGACTTTTTGCCCCACCCTTCTGTCGTGTAATAAAAATAGCCTTCTCTTGTGTCAAGATCTTTTGTAGTCTTTAGCACGTTATTATACCCAAGGCTTCTCCAAAAGAAGATTATTATCATAAGCTGAGGTCTGTAAGGAAGGTGGAGTTCTGCCTCAGAGAACAGTAAAAGGGAAGGAAAATACCCATTGATATTGAAATAAAATCTCCTTGAGAAGTAAATCGCCCAGATGAGGAGAAGCTGATACTTTATTAACCATTCTTCTGGTGGTGAAGGGAAAGGGCAGAGAGAGAAGGAATGGCATAGGGCTCAGAACCCTAATACAACACATTTACTTGCACCATTTCTGGGTGCCAGGTAGTTGACCCATGTCTCTTGCTCTGGAGAAGAATGAGCAGCAACAATGTGAGCTCCCTTCGAAATCCACTCATGCTGGGTAACTGCACACATGAGATTTATAACTCGTATAACACATTTAGTAAGTGTTGGGTCTAATGTACCATAGCCATAAACATGGCCTCTCTCATAAATCATTTGCTGATAAATTATCCTGCAGTGTTTAACATTTGTAAGAACATTGTCTACATGGCCATCTGTCTTGACAGTGTTCTATACTTTAGAGTAGGGGTCCACAACCTTTTTTACCCGTGAGCCACATTCCACGGAGTTGGTAAGCAACACATGGATGCAAAAAGTTCCTGGGGTGCAAAATAAGGGCTGTGAGTGGCTATTTGGTGGCCCCTATGTCTGGGGACATGGCAGCCTACAGTAGTAGGCTCTGGCAGTACATGGAAGTACACCTCCTGGAATTGGGAAAAATAAGCGCCTGCTTTTGAGACCACTGGGAGCAACATCCAAGGGGTTGATCAGAAACATGTTGCTCGTGAGCTACTGGTTGGGGATCAGTGCAATAGAAAAAATCTCTACTTTTTCAGAAGGATTGTGTGTGTTTAACAGTTTATACAATTTTTTTGGGGGGCTTTCAAAACTTTTATCTTTTTAAAAGTCCTTTTTTTCTTTTGTTGTCTAGATAAGAGAGACTGAGACCATGGACCCCACGAGTATGCTTGAATATGAATCTTCAGGGTCTTTCCCTGATGAGGTCTTTGATGATGATGAGATTGATGAGGACGACGACTATGCTATCGATGAAGATGATGAAGATTACTCTGGTTCAGGTAATTTGGCCATCCCTGTAGCTAGTAAACTGCCCAACTAATCACACCACTACTGTCTTAAGGGGGATGGAAAATGGCCTGACGTCCCTGGGTTCCACAAACAGTGAAGCCCTCAGAGAAGATCTTGTAGGTAGATAGACCGTATAAAAGCGATACATGGTTACAGTAGGGCAGTATGGAAGATGGTAAAAGAGCCCTTTGCCTCACATACTTCTACCACCATAGTTATGTGGTTTCAACAATCTTCATCTCTACTATTGGTATTTGTTCGTGTCTATCTTGACCTTTAGCAAGTCAGGCTCACTATGCACAGAACATTGGTGGTTTCTGAAGAGTTCCAGTAGTTTCATATATATTCTTAAGCCAGTCTTCTTTGGACATTAAACTAAGCAACTAAATTCCCCAACATAAGTCCATAAACTTTTGCAGTGTATATTTCAGGTTTTCATTTTTGGTCGATGAAGTTAAAAAGGAGTAGCAGATCTAAACGTAATACACACACACACACACGGTTAAATGTACTGGTTTGTTTTTCACTCGTACGTACCTAGGAGTGGAAGGAGCCTCTCAAATTACCACCCAGCGTGTTGAGGCAGATTTACTGTATTGGTGCCTTGGAAAAACACACAAGGTGTGGCTCTCTGAGGCTTTGAAAAACAAGAATTCAGAATAAGGAGAAATGTGTATGCTAAACAACATGTTTCTTGTGCGTTTCTGGATGAATCCAGTCTCCCAATACACCGTGTTCTTCATAAGCCCTGTGTTTGTAGGTTCATTTCAGTAATCATCATTGTGTATGCTAGCCTTACTGGCGGCAAAGGGGGCAAACAATGCTCACTTTTGGCTTCTTTTCCTATAATTGTTCAGTAAGACATATAAGCATAGGGTGTCCTGGAGCATTTCTCACTTGGCCCCAGTGTTACCGTTAGCAGCTGCTTTGGAGCGGGCAGAATCCAGGAGACCAAATTTGATAATGGGGGAAAATAGGTGGACACCTAGGTGGACACGGTCTGGGAAGCTTTTTAATGATACGTCTTTCTTTAGCCAGTACCTACCAGATTTTGGTCCATGGGGGATAGGTATAAGGAGCTGCTGTATGTTTGGGTGGTGGTGCTCTGCCTTGCGAGGCTGGGGGTCTTCAGTTTGACCAGGACGTTGCTGCAAGTTGTTTGTGTTCTATCGATACTTCTGTGCGTTATTATACATGAAACCTAAAAATGTTTTTCATACTCAAAGTCTCCACGCCTTTAGGTAACAATCTAATATATATTCCCCTCTAGGTACTGACAAATTTGACATTGACGATAATGATGAAGATGAGGAGGAGGAGGAAACGGTAAGTTCTGTGTGTTTTGTTAAGAGTTCTCATCTGGTCCAGGTTATTCCCATGTCCTTTGTTTACAGGGAGTCTTTGCCCAGGTTATTCCCTCAATCGTTGTTTACTTTTCATTCACTGTATTTTCTTTTTATTAAACAGGCTACTTTGGGCAACCAAATTCCTGAACTTGATTTCGACCAAACTAAGACCGGCAGAAAAATCGAGACCAACGAGATCGACAATGAAATCTGGTCTCCTACCAAGCCCAAAATTTTGGAGCCATCCAATGAGATCTCCATGGCCAGCACAGGGTCGGAAGGATTCTTCCAGAGAACAGAAGTTATTGTTGGTAAGTTCTTAGCTCCAATTTAGACGTTTTGGGTTTTTTTGAAATGTAAAAGTTACTCAATTCACATTATTTTTTTTTTTTTTCAGCAATCGTTGCCGGCACGTTGGTTGGCCTGGTCGTTGCAATCTCCTTCATTGTATTCTTAGTAATACGGAGAAACCAAAACGGGGATCTGGTCAAGAAACCCATCTACAAGAAAACATCAACAATGGAAGTATAGAAAGATTCCGCTGCTCATCTAATAAAGGACTTTATTTTTATTTTTATTTTTTTTGTTCAAAGCATTCGATAGCTAAGAAATGTTCTCCCATGTGCAGTGAATGCATTTTTTTTGTCTCTGAATCCTGATTTTTACAAAATCTTTTTAACTTCGGTTTTATAGAATAATTAAAAGAAACCAGTTTTATTTTTATTTTTTTATTTTTCTTTTAAAACTTAATTGAAATCCCCCCCCTTCCCCAATGACATGTACAGAGTAAAGATTTCTGGTGCCGACGCTGTTGAAATATAAAGCGTACCTGCCGGGACTTCTGAAAATTGAAAGTTTAAAAATACTTCAAATGGCGCAGGTACCTGGAAATTTGTACACTACGGTTTAAGTGGTTTATTTTTTAAAAAAAATAAATAAAATCGCTTTTCCCTGAACACTAATGCATGGAATTCATCTGAAATTAAGGTATCGACCTCCTCGCAGAATACTAAACTTTACCCATTTCAGACATATTGCTTCTGTTTGTATAAAGGCTTAATATGGAACATTTTAAAGATTTTCTATTGTACATATGAATGAAACCGGTACTTTTTTTTTTTTCCCCATTAATATTATTGTATGATTTGGTACAACTGGGCATATATATGGGGGGGGGGGATAGGAC
The DNA here is from genome assembly GCF_017654675.1 of Xenopus laevis. Taxonomy (NCBI): domain Eukaryota; kingdom Metazoa; phylum Chordata; class Amphibia; order Anura; family Pipidae; genus Xenopus; species Xenopus laevis. The sequence goes on along the minus strand of NC_054388.1, from coordinate 3,689,202 downwards.
TGTAGAAATATAAACTTTAAAAATCTTGTGCAAGGTTTGTAAAGTTAAATTTGACATGCAATTGATTATTAGGCGGTTATAAACAAGTAATTAGTTGGTCTGTAGAAATTGTTTTCTAAATAAAACTACTTTTTAAAAATAATATAACATTTATAATATTCACGCTATGCTTTTTTTTTTTTTCTCTTTTTCCAAGGGCATTTTTTTGTTAAATGAAAAACATACCCTGGTTATGATATTTAGGGCAGTTCATGCGTTTTTCTTTTGATGCATGCACATTTTACCCTAATTGTTATCAGTGGGGGTATATTTTCCATTTAATTTAAATAGGGCAGCAAATTGCTTTTGCCTTTTTTTTTTTTTTTCCTTTTCAAATTTTTCATCGCAAACCGAGTTCTCTGTCGATCTTGTCCGTTTGACCATACCGTGTTCTATGTAAAATATTTCACTGTAGCAGCTATTAAACTTATTTATATTTCCTGTCTCGAATGGTAAGGGTTTATTTTTACACTTCCGGTTTGATGTTAAGAGAAAAAAAAACTAGAAAAGCCAAAAATCTTTATTTTGTGTAATATAGAGATCTCCGTGTTTGTTGACACTCTTCCTGCCTTCAGTTCAGTATGTTGGGTTGAGCACTTGGTGAAGAGAAATAAAAGGACTGTTAAATCAAAGCTTCCTAACTGAACATATGTATCGGTGCTTCAAAATGTTTTGTATATTTATATATATTTTTTAAACAATGTTATTAAATCTTCTTGTGTACAAAGGTTGCACGTGTTTATTTCTGTAATGAAGGGGGTTTGAGGCTACAGTAGGGTTTCTATCTGAATTCAAATTGGTCAGCGACCCCAAGGTAACTGCATGGTTCTACCTGGGGGGGTGGGGGGAAAATGGAAGCCAAAATGGCAAAAGACCTTGGATATCCAAGGTTTTATAGTAGAGTGATGGCTTTAACCCAAATTTATATCTATATTGTTACAAGTAAAGGCCACCCCAAGATTTGACTGCTTGACTTGACTGCTTCCTTGTTGTCATAAAGGCAATTGACATGGGACAAAATAGGCAACAACTGTTGGGAATTCCAGGTGCCACTTTTGTCTGACCATGGTAGGCTGGTGCTTCTGCACCTTGTCTCAAAAAGGACTTTGGTTTGGGAGTAAAATGGGGGGCTGTTATCCACTGAGAAGTGATGGGGGCAGGCCAGCATCCGGTTTTTCTAGTGGGAAAGCTTACAAACACTGGGGTTACCCATAGCAGCCAATAGGCAGTTAGCTTTGATCAGTCTACTGCAGGTAGAATACTTAAAGTAAATATGTGATGGGGTGTGGTTGTGGGTGTATTTGGTCTAATGGCTGAACAAGGTACATTAGAGTCATCTCGGCTATTCACACCACACCCAAAACTATAAAACGTGTCAGGTCATCTACGTAATACACAAGTCATAGAGGGTCCAACAGGAACTAAAGTATATAATCTGAACTACTTGTCACAACATTCCAAAAGTCTATTTTCAATGAGCCTCTTCACAAGAACACAATTTTCACCCTAATAAACACTACTGCACACCTCTAGGCAATAACTGGACATGAGGAACGGCTGATGGAACCACATCCCTAAGGGCCCTCATTGTTTTTGTCTTCCCAAGAGCATTTTTTTTGTTTTATCTGTGCGGATATACAGTTTATCTGTGTTTGAGGAGCCCATCCATTGGCCTTCATCTTTGTGAAATTGTGATGACTTGTTTTGCTCTCTTCAATACACTGAAAGTATATTCTTTTTGGTGATGTCCAGGTGTCTTTTACATGATGGCCAACAAAATTTCCTCATTTGTAACCATTTACTTTTTTTTTTTTCATTGGACATATAATATCCGCATTGTGTTTCTTCCACAGTTTGGGCATAGTCTTTGTGTTTGCCTTTCAACTCCTTCCTTCTCATATCTGCCCTCGCAGGTTGGTCAATGTATGACCATTCCTTGGGTCCAAATCCCACCCAAAGCTTAGCTTAGTCATTCCTTTATGGCTTCCTGTGTCTTCTGACATCTTTTATACAACTACATGCCCAGCGTCAGAAGACTTGTACTGGAATTTGGCTATTAAGCTACATCTTGTGTCATGCAATTATAAGTCCTGGAATACACTACATTAAATAAACCATATACTGTACATATAGGGAGACCCTCTGATTAAGGTGTTGCTCAGATCCCAGCTTGTATTGGCTTGCCAAATTTGTTTCATGTGCCCCTCTTTATTCTTGGGGTGCAGTCAAACTATTTGTATGCCCCTTTGTCAAATGATAGTCTCTCAACACAAATGTACATTTAATTCTCAATGTCAATTAAATTTTAATTTGATTGACTGAATTTGACTCCCATGACTCATCGGTGGTCATTTATTAACATTGGGCAAATTTGCCAATGGGCAGTGACCCATGGCAACCAATCAGATTTCTGCATTCATTGTTATACTTTCAGTTGGCTTTCAATATGAAAGATCAAAAGTTAAAGATCAGGGGCAGAACTGAAAATCTCAGTCTTTCATCTCATCACCTAAATCATAGTGAATGTCATGGGTCATCACCTGGCCCAAGATTTACCCAATGGTCCATTGATCAGAATATTTTAAGGCTCTTTCCTATCCCGTATCTTTCTAGCAGCCAAGGCTTGTAGCTAAAGTCAACATCTATTCAGACTGCAGGTGTGTGTCCGCCTTTAAACTTTTCTATTCAAAAACCAACAATCTTGTCGTTTGAGACTTCCTCCAGCCATTTACTATTATTTATCACAGTCTTTATTTTCCCCCATGCTCGATAGCCATAAAAACCTTGTTATCATTTACCTGTTATACAATCTGGTATCAGCCCTGCTTGGAAGTTAGTCATTGTGTGTAATGTTTATAGCAGATCACCTTTCACGGATAGCATTCGCAGGTGATGAAATCCGTCTTGGCACTGACTGGTCCTGGCTAAACATTAAAGAACCTAATCAGATTAGTTGAGGTGTTGTTCAATCTGAAGAAATTCTGCAAAGAAATTGAACTGAAATCCTACTACAATATGGCAGCAGTATGAAAGTCACCCTTACAATTTTATGGTCTCTGTTGACTCCTGTAAGGTTGGTTTCTTGATGCATTCCACCACGAGTGAATTGAGCAGTCAACAGACGCCATTATTGTCCATTCTGAAACGTCCATGTGTAAAGGCCTTCAGATAGACAGATATCTGTCTATCTAACCAAATATTGTTCCCAAGCTCTGAGGTGGCAAAAATAGCTTTAAACTCTAGACAAAAGTATGCACCACCAAGTAGCCTGAAAAGTGTCAGCCTCATTGGAGAGAGCCAACATCATTGACCCAACTATGCTTCTAGAAAGGTACATTTTTATTCTTCTTTCTTAAGCAGAATAACTCCCTTTTCAATGTTGGCAGTACTGCTTACATAGAGCTGGGTCTATAAGTAATGGGATCCACTTAATCCTCCTATATTCATAAGTACTGTTTACATTGGTTCCTCAGCCTGTAGGACGTTGCAGTAACCAAAGCCGAGCATGACAGTCAGTACTGCTGTCTATGGACAATATTATTAAACATATCCTATTTATAGGAACATGTAAGTGTCACTTTACATATCCTGCTCTAGCCTCCTTGCATTATTAGCCTTTAGAGCGCTTTACAAAATCGAAAATATAGCCATTAACACGGATCCCTATCCCAGTGGTATTTATGAGATCATTTTCATACCAGCCACACACTAAGGTCAGTTTCATCGTGCTTAAGCAGTCTGGGTTTTTTTTGTGGATTGTGGGAGAAAACTGAGCAGAGGAAGCCCACGTAGATATGGGTAGCGACTTGATTGGACTCAAACCCAAGATCCTGGCACTGCCTAATGCTAGCTCTTGTTGAAGGCACATTAGTTAGTGCTGCTGCCTTGGAATGCTGGCGTCTGTTGTTCAGATCAGGGCACACGCCGTCTGAAGTTTTAATGTTCTCTCTGTGTTTGAGAGGATTTCCTCCAGATGTTCCCACTTTCCTGCTGCAGTCCAAAAACACTCCTTTCTTGCCGGGATAATTGCATTGTGATCGCCCTGACCCTAGTTTCTCTGGTATGGAAATAAATTTGAACTGGGGCATCTGTTGCACATTCCTGAGGTTGAAGACTTATGTCCATTTTCTCAGGTGGTAAGTGGGAATGAACAAAAACAAGAGACAAGAAGATATTTTTTGAGTGAATAGTTGTGAGAATACTGTTGGTTTCAAACTCGAGTGGCCCATGTACTGCAGCAAGACCAGGTTAGCATTTTTATCTTCTTCATTGAGTAGAACATTTGGCTGTTTAGGGTGGACGGAGAAAGAAACTTGCCGCCTTGTTGCTGAAATTTGTAGAATGGCTCACAATTATTGGCTGTACAGCTGAAAATCATGGTGCCATCAAGAGACATTTAAAGCCTAATTCTGGCCATAGGGAAATACATCATTTAGGGACTTTAATGGTACAGTAGCACTTCAATGAATACAACTATGCACTTACTGATGCCATTCAGTAAAGGTACCTGCATCCAAACAAGCTCCTTGCACTGACTTATAGTTGCACTTAGTGCCATTGTGCCTCTTCTGCAAGTGGAACCAATTATCCTTGCACTGGTCAGAATATGGAATGTAGGGACCCCGGGGCAAAACAGTAGGGGCAGCAGACCCAGCAGCTAGTGGGAGCCTTGGGGTAGGAGTCAAACGAATGTACAGTACTAAAATATTAGCAGTTAGGAAGGTTATATACAGTTGAACTTGATGGACGTGTGTCTTTTCAACCTCACTTACTGTGTTACTATGTAATATATTATGTGAAGCACATCATCTCCAACAAGGTTTACAGGGAAGGGTGGCCTAAAAAGATTTTAGTAACTTTAGTAACTTCTAGTTGCACCACTGGTGGGTCATCAACAATATGAGATGAGCAAAGTGGACAGGGCTGGTCATATTTGGAAATAGAAATTGGTCACTTTCTTGTGCTACTTCTCTGTTTAGACAGATGTTCCCACAATGATGGGGATCTGGTACAAGCGTTCAGTGAGCCATTCAATGGGCCCTTGCAGAGCCATCCATGGCAAGTTGTTTCCTTCAGTGGACTGATTTGGGTCAGGATACAAGTCATAAATTCATCAACTACCCCTGAAAAAGCAGACTGAGGTATTGATTGCTCATGACTTTCCAATGCCACCATTGAGTGTTTTTTTTTTTTTTATTTTGATTGTTTCAGGCATTAAACATGCTCTTCCCCTTTAACAGCAGAGTGACTTTGTTGGCTGCTGTTATCTGTTCTTGATTGAGAGATAAAGCAGGTAAACATTATACAGAACATGTATCATAAACTACAGAGAAAGTTGTCCAGCTGCTATGCTAATAACTAATAAAACAATAATCATAATCCGTTGTGAAAGTTTCAAGAATGCGTTTGCACTATTAGGGCCAGCCTAAGGGTTAGTTCACACGAGGAGATTTTGTTCGCTCAGAAGACAAAGCGCTTAGTCGCCCAGGCAACAAAATCTCCCCGAATCTCCTCGTGTGAACTAACCCTAAGGGTGAATACATGCTGCCATTGTTTTCTTGCATATTGAGATGCAGGTTTGAGTGCACATGAGCTTTTTTAGTTCAAGCCCCCCTTGAACAGGGCCAGGCCAAGTTAAAAAGGTGCCTGAGTCAACCTTTCCTGGAGATCCTTCAGGACCCTGAAGTAGGAACAGGTGGCCAGAAGAGGTACATGCTCAATGCCTCCCCCTATTGTGCCCTAGGCATGTGCCTCTTCTGCCTACCCCTATATCCAGCCCTGCCCTTGAAGAGCCAACATTTGGTTAGGACCCTCCTTAAAGGTCCAGCCTTTAGTTAGGACCCTTCTTAAAGGATAAGCCTTTGGTCAGGGCCCTCATTGAAAGGCCATCATCTTGTCAGAGCCCTCCTTAGCTCATGAAATAAGAGCAGGTATAGGGAAATAAGAGTGTATCAGTCATTTGTTCATATTTCCAAAAATATCTAGGACAGCATATCTTGGACACATTTACCCCAAATATCACACCAACTGACCTTCTAGCTGGGCATTCATGTGTATATAGGGCAACAAATGGGCATTCTTTACAGTTCTCACCCAAACTGGCTTTCTGGCTGAGTTCCCACCACCACCACCACAGCTCCATGCCTCCATATTTCGGGAACCACTGGCCTAAGCACATGAGTTAATTTATTACTGGAGCCTAGAAGGCAAAGAAAGGCTCACTGCAATATGGTGGGATTCAGCTAACCCTTTCTTGCACCTATTTGCATATATTGTTTGATTATTCTATAAGCAGAATCCAGAGTCCTGGTAAAGAAGGCTACACTGGAGAACTCATAATCCCCGTTGATTGAAATGTAGTCTACAAAAAGATGGAACCAATTCTGCAATATCCTTGACGTGGGATGAAAATCTTAAATTAACAGATAACCGAGCATTACCGCACACATAACAAGGAGATAAAATGGAGACACTTCTCAGACTTCAGACAGAACGAGCTACTGGAAATCTCTGGAAATGCTCAGTTTAGTGATATGCAGTTCTGACTACTTTCTTCCTTCCTCTTTAGACTCTTGGTTTTTGTCCTTGTTTTCTGTCCCTAGGGGCAATGGTATAGGGTTTGCACATCAAAGGCAGCATTAAATGACTAAAATCACTCCCCAAATGGTTCCCTATTAGAATCATTTCAGAATTGGATACATTTGTACCATATTTTTATCCCCACCCTCCAAAAAAGAGGACTATGGAGATCCTGGTCATGTTGAAAGACCATAACAATTTATTTGAGGACATATGTGGTTTAGGGCCACCAGCTTTATCTAAAGTCTACATAGACATGCCCTCATTGCAGTCAATGGAATATGAGACCATATGAAAATTGTCCAAATTGTTTCTTTCACATAAAATATCCCTGCTAGAAGGAACATTGACCCCAACCAAGATGCATCCAACAATGGTACAGCACTGCTCCATCCTGCTCAGTAGTCAAGTCAAGAACTGAACAAGAATGTTATTTATGCCACTGCATTCTTGTAAATGCAACCCCCCCCATCAGTATGAGTAAGTACCCAGTACTATTATGTGCAGCTAGAACTCTGCTCATTGCCTTGGGCAGTAAAAGTGAACTGATTTCCAGATGAAAAAAAGGTTGTTCAGTAAGATTCCTGCTGATTCAAGGCAACTACTTCTTTATGGGAAAGGTGAACAGATGGTTATCGATACCGAGTTAACAGCTCTCTGATGACATCAGCATGCGGATATTCTGCTAATTTTCTAATTACTTCAAGGTGTGCGATGCCCGAGGAAGCCAGCGAGCCTGTTGGTGGTGTTTGTTAGATCTCTCGGAGCTGTCAAACCGCATTCTCAAACAGTTGGCTTCAAGGAGAAACTGCTGTCTGCAGTGGTGGTGGGGCCTCAGGAATGGCAGACTTTGTGGGCCTATTGTTGAACTACAAATCCCAGCAGCTCTAAGTGCCCCAGATTGAGGTTTGTCTGAACTACACACATGGAACATTGATGGAGTTGGCCGTGTTTTTTTGTTTTTGTCCTTTGGTTTAGGACTCTGACCTCAGTGGCTCTCATTCTATTACAGCAGCATCCTAAGGCTAATCATTCTGGCATTGTGCCTTTCTCTATAAATGATTTGAGCTGCCGCCTTCCTTCATTGCTTTACAGATTTCAAGGTAGTCTGGAGAAACAGAGTCTCCGTCTTGTTTGTGAAGCAATCCATCAAGGCCTCTACCAAATCTACACTGACGGGTCTGACGTAACTCTGATAGGGCTGAATGGGACCTGTGTCCATAATGGTCTCTGTACTGTGTCATTAGTAGAACCCCCATGGGCCTCCATCCCTTCTCTGAACTATTTTTGGCTTGTCTGTTATATCCTGGTCCTTCCTCTGAAGCTCTAACTTCCATATGTCTATTCTCTTTGTCACCAGTTGGAGTCCTTATTCTTGTTAGCGTTCCTTTGGGCGTCTGTGTTTATTTTGTACCTGCTGTACCTGTCTTTATATAGCCCTCTGTTCCTCCATGCTTCCTTTGATACATATGACTTTTGGTTCTGTGTGTTCTTGTGTTTTACACCAGTGCCCATAGTAACAGTCGGGGCTTGTCCTGCAAATATTTTTACAGGCGGACCAGAAATCTCACATTCTTGAGAATAAATAGTATTTTTGTTGAGAAACATTTGTTTGGGCTTCACAGGGGCCTCTTGGGTATCTCCAGCACAGCAACACATGGAGTTTTACAGGAATATCATTTTCCGGCTCATGTAGTTTGTTCTTTAGGAAAGGACTTGGGTTTTATTAATTAAGGAAAGGAGAAGTTCATATGGCCATTGAATATTTTTCCCTACACATCAGTACTCCTATTGGAAATGTTTAATATTTATTTGTAACATACTTAATGAGGTTGAGGTAAGAGATATCCATCAAATTTAGTCCTATGATTCCTAAATTCCTGTACAGAACCTAGCTCATCCAGGAGATGTCATAGACCCTTCTGAAGACCTCTCTGACACCAGCATTGCCACCAGGATCAACATTTTACTATATAAAGCATCCAACCCAACTAGTTATTGAATCTACCAGTACAGGGGGGTAGAATTCCACAGGTACACCACTGAAAAAACACTCTAATCACACCTTTATATACCACACCTATAGTTGCATAGTATGACTCATCTACAATATAGTATGACTTATATCCTGCAGTTTCTGGTTTGGCACTATTATAACTTTAAGGTGAGGTCTTTATACTTGACATGAGTAAATGGTTTAATCAAAGAAGACACCTTATAGTGAGGCAGTAGTAGAAAGCCAGTCTACAAGGCATACCCCACCATATAGTGTTGATGTTTGGGTAACATTTCCCAAAAAATGCTCTTAGATACAGTTGTAGACCTCTAGCTTCTAGATTGCTCCTTGTCCTCCAGGCATGACTGTACCATCTCATAGGACCCTATCATCTGTCCATATATTATATTAAATATTCTGCACTAGCTATTAACCAGTGTCATCTTCAGAAGTGGAGACTGACGGGGACTGTATATATAGTTGGTGGTCAAACCTCTTATTTTTTAGCTGTTCACAGACTTGAGGAGGGTAAAGCGGGTACTACAGTTAAGGACTCCATGGACAACAGGGACCCGGGATGGAAAAGTGTGGGTTCCCCTAAGGGAACGTCCCTACTAAATTAGTGGTATCTATGATTACTGATGTGACCCTCTGTTACATTCAGGGGAGGAAGTTGTGGTCTAGAGGAACCCTAGAATGAATGATTGGCACAACCTGCGAGTAATTCCAGGGTTATCTTCATGACCAGCAAGTAAATTAGATGCTTCATTGATTATTGCACTGACATCATTCCCTCCACAATTTTCCAAAGTGAACACTAATTTGCATTGGGATTGGTGTCTCACTTACAAGTTGTTTTAGGCATGATATATTGTCTATCCTCAATGAAAAATATGGAGTTTTATTGCATTATTCTCTCCGTATTCTTTTGGTGATGATTCAATGCCCCTTTAAGTCTTGGTGCAGCAGTGCAAAGACCAAATGGAACATACAGAAAAAGCCTTGAAATTTAGGAGTTCTTGAGCATAAGTTGGGTTACCAGGACACAGAGCTCCTCATCACATGATTTCTATGTTCTCTAAGTAGTTTACTTCAAATGACTAGATTCCACCCCCCCCCACACCCTCCCAAGAGGAGAGAAATAGAAATGTGTTTATCTGCACAAAGTTTAGATTTCCCTGAAAATGACACAACTTCTGTTTGTGTACTGAGTCAAGGTCGCTGCTAACAACCAAAGTACAGAAACCTCCATTGCCGTCCCTTAGAAATGCTGATTCCCAGTAAAAGTGAAATGCTGTTCCCGATTGTCTATCAAAGAGAGAAGTTAATGAAGGCCCAGAGATATTTATATATAAAGTCTCTAGAAGTTGCCCATACACAGGCTGATAAAAGCTGCCAATGGCGCCTCCAGACTCAGCTTATTGGCTTGTGTATGGGGCTTTAGCAAGGGCTTGTCCAACCATCATCTGGGTAAAAAAGCATCCAGATATTTGGTCAGGGAGGTTTTGAAATCCAGCCAGGTGATGGTCGTCTGACAGGTTTGCTTAGGCTCACTGGATGATCCTAAATTGGTTGTTGGTCTGTGGGTCAATGATTGGATCAGCCCAATATGTCACAGTATGTTGGTGGCCAAGCCAAAGCCACTCGTTTGGTGGCCTCACCAAACAGGCAGATGTCAATAAGTGTTGCCAACTTTAAAAATCTCTTTAAAAAAGGATTTGTCTGACACTATATGTTCATTTGATAGGATGTAGGGCCTTGTCTAGGCTGATTCATTGCTGGATGGCAATAATTGTACATTGATCAAGGATTATCTTTTATAGAAATATGCCCAACATGCGTGGCCCTCATGGCCACCCCTAGGCTTCCTCATCCAGAAATGGAATGCTTGACTTCTATTGGGTTAATAATACCTGCTATAGATTTCTATAGAGAATACCCTCAGACTGTAATATGCAAATAGACGTAACAGAGTTGGACTGGCCCACTGGGGTGGGACTAAGGTTTAACTAAGGTCTTCTGGTGGACCTCCAATACACCAGTAAATTATAGTGGTCAATCCAACGTTGTCTGGGCCTCTACTATGCCCAAAGGAAGAGTATTGTTATTTGATCTTTAGGCATCAGACAGACGCATGCCTAAATATGTTATATATGTAGTGTATGATGATATACTATGTTGTTATGGACTTGGTTCCATTTGTCTTTTGCATTGTCTCTGGCTGTCTCCAATACCTGTCCATTACACCACTATATTTTAGACTTGGCTGCGCTGGGTTAATTTCTTCATTATCAGATTGTCAGACCAACAAGGCGAGAGGGGGGGTCGTTGTGGACAGAAAAATGTAATGCAAAGCAGAGTCTGCCAATGCAGGTGTATAGTGCTGAAAAGGTTTGGTGCCACAAAAATTCCATATGTGGCCCCTGACCCTCCAGCTGAAAAGACTTCATTTAGGTCACCAACCCTCAATACCTTTCAAACCGGTCCTGTTTCTCTTTCAGACATGAGCAGAATGTAAAAAATGCCGGCGGAGTGGAAACTGCAGAAAGTTAGTTGCACCTTTGTTCCATATTTATAGCATAAGGGTGTTATGGGAAGCCATCCATAGACTTATCTGTCATTCATAGGGCGTTGAAATTAAAGCCGCGACATCACCCTCATTGTTATTTCTTTCAACGTTTCCTTAAATAACTTCTTCCCTTCCTGCAATGGGAATATTACCCAAATAAAAGCAATGAACGGAATACGGAGTAAGTCCTATTTGTCTTTCTCCCTTCTCCTTGGTTCTATCAGGCTCTTCAGCCCAACAAGTCCAAGATATCATGGTACCAAGGTCTCCTTGGTCTGAAGATTGTGGATAATATTTATGACTAAAAGAGGATAAGAAAGAAGAACAAGGGACAGTTGCCGATATCGTTGCCTGACTGAAGTGCCTTTCCCTAATCTTCTTAATGGTGCTCCCAGTTTCAGCCCCATCATATCATTGATATTTAGTCCAACAGTCCCAAAGGATTCCTATATTAACCCAAAACAATTAATGAATCTGAAGGTCAGTAGGGTCACTAGCTCCAGCTGCAGTCGGGGCTATAAAGGTCCTCAGAATGATCTGGGCAAATACAGAAGGTCATTTATAAAACTTGCTCTTAAATATCATGCGGCTACTAGAGACGCTCAACCCCAACTTCAGATATAATAACAAACACCCAATGAACTTTATAAAAATAGGTCAATAGGTTATATATTTAATAATTAAAGGGCAAACAAACAGCAACATTTTATACTTACTATAGCAGGAAGCTTATCAAACATTTTCTCGTGGTTTCATGTCAAGTCTTCCTTTGTAATTAAATGGAAAGGAGCGTCATCTGCAATATAAGGTTTTTGCCAGAAGGTGGAACCATTGCTACAAAAATATGATTGAGGACGTTTTTTTCCTCCACTGTTTTTTCAGAAAGCCAAAAATAAAAAAATAAAGAAAAATAAATAAACAGAAGCAGTTCCAAAATGATCAAAATTGTCATTCATTTATCAGCACTGGGGCAGTCACCCAAGGCAACCAAGGATGTGGCTAATGAGCAGAGTGATGCCAGGGCCAGGGCTGGATGTAGGGTTAGGAAAGAGATGAACAAGTTATATCCAAAGATATGTGTCCCCAGGCTTTTCATTAGTAAAAATATATATTTATCTAAAGTTGATACATACTGACCCCACACTAGGTGGACCGTGTGGGGTCAGTATGTTTGAAAAAATTTTAATGCATAGATATTAAATAACTTTATTAACTTTGTTTATGTTGATTGTCTGTGAACTGGGGCAAGTCCCTTTGGTTTGATGGAGGATGCACAGAGATCAGTGGATTCCCAACCAAATATTGACATGTAGGAAAGAGGTGCACATGCCTCGGGCACAAAGGGGTAGGGGTGCACAATTGGAGGGGGGCTGACAGTTGAAGAGGAAAAGAACCATGTGGACCAAACAGTAGGTGGGGGAGCAGGAGGTGGATATTGGGGTTGGAAGAGAACCGCGTGACCGGACCGAGTGCTTGGGAGGTGATGTGGCCTGGTACAGCGGTGTAGGGCTTGGTACAGGCAGGGTCTGACTGGAGTATTGGGGACCGCCAGGACTGCACACCAAATGGCCCTCCTGGAAGTCACCAGCGGGCACCTCCTGATTTTTAACCTATGCCCCCACGCACATGCACAAACAGCGCATCGCTATTAAGGTGAGCAGGTCTGGGCCAGCAGGGGGCCTATGAGGGCCAGGGCCCACCGGGTTTTTTCCCAGTGTCCCGCCGGTCCAGTCGGAACCTGGGTACAGGTGTTGGACCTGTTATCCAGAATGCTCGGGACCTGGGGCTTTCCAGATAACTGTAATTTGGATCTTGATACCTTGGGTCTACTAGAAAATCATGTAAACATGAAATAAAGCCAATAGGCTGGTTTTGCCTCCAATAAGGATTAATTATATGTTAAGGTGGCCATACACGGGCCGATAAAAGCTGCCGACAGACCGAGTCGGCAGCTTATTGGCCCGTGTATGGGGGCCCCCGACGGGCTTCCCCGATCGGCCAGATCTCGATCGGATGGGATTAAAAATCCCATCGGATCGCGGTCGCATCTGTTCGTTGATGCGGTCCCGCGATCCGACCGCCGTTTGCGTTCGCTAGGATCCGATCGTTGGGCCCTAGGGCCCACGATCGGATCAGCCCGATATCCTCAAGGTGGGCATATCGGAGGGAGATCGCCAAACGAGCGGATCTCTCCATGTATGGCCACCTTTAGTTGGGATCAAGTACAAGCAACTGTTTTATTATTACACAGTTAATTTCAAAATTTGTATCATTTGAGTCTAAGGGAGACGACCATTCTGTAATGTGGAGATTTCTGCATAACAGGTTTCCAGATAACGGATTCCATACCTTTAGTATTGCCTTGGACCCCCTGGTTCTTTTGCTTAAACCCAAATATTTGGTTAGACCCACATTTGGGATCTACAGATGTATATTGTCCACTTATGACCTCACGAGCTTTGTCGCCTCTTATCTTTACTGCTTAAAACCAACGCAAGTTCCTAGATAAAAAGCTGCTGGGTGGTAAAAAACCTAGAAAGTCTTCTCCCGAAACTGGCCACACGGGGGCGCTGTTTGCCATTAGAACCGAAGACAGAAGAAAAGGGAAAGCTAACCCTAGCTCTTGGTTAGAATAGAATGGGACATCTCTGCATAGTTCTAGGCATGGCAGATCTTTCACGAGCCTGTAACAAATGCCAGAGGAATTCCGTCAGGATCCAAATTCCGAGTGGGACATTGTTATGTCAATTCGCAGCTCATGATTCTAATAGTTACACAACCTTTGCTCTTGTGAAAATCCATTTGAGGTTTTTTTCTTATAGAGAATTTGCCAGCGAGGGTCCTCGGCCTATAGGAAATCTCCCTCTGAATCCCCCCTATTTAGTCTGTGGCTCAGACAGAAGCCTCTTTGTGACCGACTAGCAGCTTCTTACCCATGTGTGATTCTACAACTCCTCGACCCAACTCTCAGGATTAGGAGAAGGGGGGGGGGCATGAATAGATAAAGGGGCTATTGTTAAAAGTCTCAAATAGTTGGTTTTTCCAAAAACAAACCCTTTTTTGTAAAAAGCATAGAAAAATATTAATCTGCGGCCTTCGCTGTTACTGGGCCCTTTGGAAACGCTGACAAACCCCAGGAAGAATGAGCACTAAAGGGCACATTGAACCAACGTTTGCTAAAAGTATATTTGAATCCAGAGGGAGCAATTTAAAGATGAATCCAACAGGTCAACCCATTTAAAGGGATCTTTAAATGACTTTTTTGTAATATATTGGCGGGCATTACTGTATGTTTTACCCACAATGCAGCAGTTTCCTAAGCATTTTAGCATAACCAGGGTTGAACTGGGCTGAGGGACACCAGGAAAAACCCCAATGGGCCCACCAACCCAAACCTGCTCCCTGCCTTAAACCATGGGTACTGCACCCTGATGTCCACCCCAGCCCCAATGACAGCCCCAAGAATAGAAAACAAAGTACAATGTGGGGGCAAAGGGGGTTCAGCTAGGGTGGGGGATGGATTTAGGGCCCCTGAATTGCCAGACTAATAACAATTGCATGCAGTGTTAATACCCAAAACTTGATCTTTGGAAAATATTGCGCCACTGCCAGCATTGTTGGGGGCATACCAGAGTGGGGAGCATCCATAACGGTGTTAGGGTGCAATGCAGTTGCCTCAAGTAAGGGTGCCCATTGGTGCAACACACAAAGGGAACAGTGGATAACAGTGAAGATTAAGGAAGACTTTGCATCCCTCAAAGAGACCAATGGCCATATATAACTGTACAGTTATAAACTCTCCCATGGAAAGCCATCTATTGGTAGCACCCCAAAAAACAAAAATGTCACCCATGAAGAGAACGACTGTTTGTCCAGGGAAGATTCCCATATTCCTTGTGCCCCATCTTTCACTGTATCTTCTATGGTCCAGATACAGAAATATTGAAGATCTGAATGACCCACCATTGGAAAGCCTTAAGCTGGGTAGGTACTATGACAAGTATAATGAAAATTAGGGGCATATAGATATGTTAACCAGGCTTTGTCTATGACTTATTTCTACTTGCAGCCATTTTCATAATTTTTAGCCAACCGCATCTAGCCTGTTGACCTGTTCCTAAGTTCTTGGTATCTATTCTTGCCTTCAGGAGCTACCCTGCTCAAGTTACCTGTCCGTGGCTAGCACCTGACTTGGATGTGATTACCTTGTTGGATCCATTGGCTGTAACCCGGGCTTTGCTTAGGCCCAAGAGTTATCACGGACACTAAAAATACTTCTGCACAATAGGTCAGTTAATACAATGGTCATTTCCAGGACCAACCTTGAAACATTTTATCCGCTTATATGAGGTCCATTTAACAGCAAGGAATTGCTCATTATTTTTTTCTCTTATTTTGGCCGTGTAATGACGATGTGTGTGCGACTCCTGATTAATAATGTTTGTGGATCATTTCAGCTCATGTTTTTATGTAGAACATCAGGATTTCATTGGCTTTCTACAATAGTCTGGAACTGGTTTGCTTTATTTTGTTAAGAGAGCGGAAGAATTCCTGTTCCATTTAATAGGTTACCTTAATAAATGTTTCCTTAAATTAGAGCGGGGTGATTTTAATTTAAATAATTCCTTATTGGAAACCCTTAACTGGATGCCTTTGTACTTTGTATATTTGTGAAAAATTCAGGCCGTCCATCATGTGGATATGGAAACTAATGGAGAATTTGCTGGTGTTTGTTTATTTCATAAGGAACCCAACTGCTATGTTATCTTGTACCTTTTAAGGCCAAAAAGCACATGATGAAAACAGTACAAGCAAAATAAGAGTAATTTGGGGCATGAGTAGTAAATGGTAAATTCACAGAATGAGCATAATTTATCTGCAAGGGGTTTGCTGCTTGGCACATGAAGGTTGCACTCAGAAGAACATGTTGACTTCTCCTCTACAGAACTGTGTTTGGAGACTGTCTCAACCCCATGGAGTGGGGCACATATAGCAGTGGTTGGAATGTAGGTATGTAAGAAGAATGGCACAGTAGCCACAGCAGAGTATAGTAGCCACCAATGACCCTTCTGCTGTTACTAGAGTACAACATCCACCACCAACAGGGGACATGTACCTGAGGAGTTCAGGACACTTGACCCTAAGCCAGATTGAGTTTGCGTCCCTGCAAACAGGTTTGTGCTTTGTGTTTCGCCTTCCCCAAAATACTTGACATAGGATCCCATAGGAAGCAAAAGCAAAGGCTTTAACTGGCCATCTATCAATACAGTTGGACAAGGGGCTGACCCCCAAAAGGTTTATTGTGTTTATGTCTTGTATTTCACTGGAGGCCATAGATAATCAGGTAGAAGAAGGAGTAGAATTAGGAGGAGGAGCTGTGGTAGTACAGTCCACATAATGCAGAGAATAAAGCAGGTAATTAAAGGCCCAGGCCTAGGGCAGCACAATTTTAGAGACCACATCTATACTAGATTCCTATCAACACAGGAGTACTGGGAAGTAGGAATCACCTGTGCACCTAAACTATGTGTAGGGTGGTGTTGGGGTTGCAGCTGGCCTAGGGCCCCTTGTTTGGAAATCCAGCCCTATCAACATGCATATCATTAATATTGTAAGCGTACATTCTTTTCTCAGTGTACACACACTATTTTCATAAATGAACCCTTCTGTGCACTGATGTACTAGCAACAAAATATTATCACATTTCCAACCCACCTACAGAGCTACACTGTACCACGTACTTTTCATTTTTCCGCCTTTGTAGACTGATATCCCAAAAGCCGGAAATATCCCGAGTGAACTGTACCATGAAAGTCCACGTTTATTGTGCTCTCAAAGTCTTTTCCTACAACCCATTTATTTTAGTTTCCTTTCCATCTGTAGTACCTGCAAGATGACTTATTAAATAAGGGGAACCCTTATTGCCTATGTTTATGTCTGATGTCTCTACATCCTCAAT
Organism: Xenopus laevis; assembly: GCF_017654675.1. NCBI lineage: Eukaryota > Metazoa > Chordata > Amphibia > Anura > Pipidae > Xenopus > Xenopus laevis. The sequence goes on along the minus strand of NC_054388.1, from coordinate 3,672,060 downwards.
ATATCACTGTGTTTAGAGGTATCTGTATATTTATAATACAAATATGGGTATATAGTCGGCCTCCTCTGCTTCGGGTACAAAAGAACAGTTGTATAATGTGTATAGTGTTGGGTTAATCAAGTTCAGGTTTTGACCTCTTGATGTAACAGATCTTGCAAAGGGTAAAAGTAAATATAAAGAATCAATATTGTACTAACAATGCCCTATTTGCTCTGTTGGCGAACAAAGCATCAAAGAGTTTATGGAGGGTCCCCTTCTATATTTATACATAACGTATTAAGCACATTTGTCTTTTCAATGTCCCCTGTGACCAAAATATCTCTTTTTTTAATAGAACCACTCTCACCATATTACAGTGGCATATTTAAATCTTTTGTGGGATTAGCCTTTACAAGTGAAGCAATGTGTTCCTCATTTTCTGTTTTTGAATTCTTGATTGCTCCTCTACAACACATGCAGTATTAGGTCTTAAAAGAAGCCTCTTACCTGTAATGCTTTAATTGTATCTTTTCCATTAGTGATGGACGAAGCAGTGCCGTTTCACTTCGTTGAAAAATTTGCAAATTTACAGAAAAATTCGATAAACGCATTAAAGTCAGTGGGCGTCAAAATAATTTTGCCACACAATAATTTTGACACGCTATAATTTTGATGTGAGCGACAATTTTTATACACGCGACTATTTTGTCCACATGCATTAAAGTCAATGGGCGTCCGAATAATTCTAACGCGTAACAATTGTTTTTTGTTGTAGCGGAACACAGAAATTTGTCTCGAATTCGTGAATGGTGAATTTATTCGTCCATCACTACTCTCCATTTCTATTAAATTGTTTACATCTGAGTAAAAGCCACTCTGAGGGCCAAAATCGGAATTTTTCTGAGTATTTAAAATAAAATAGTCCGACCAAACTGGAATTGGACACGATTGGACCTTATTCATTATTTTAAAAAAAAATTAAATTTTTTATTATCGGGTAAAAACATCGATAAAATTGTGCGATTTTTTTCCCGAATCACTCTTTGAAAACGTCAGAATTTTTCTGTTTTTTTGCCTGAAAAGCCCAAAATAGTCAGATTTTCAGGCTAATTCCAGAAACTTCCAAATAGGATAGAGACCTCTCCCGTTGACTTATGTACAACCTCGGCAGGTCTGAGATGCCGGATTTTCAGATTCAGACTTTTTCCATCCTTGGGTTATAATAAATTTTTCACGTTTTTGGGATTTGAACTTTAATAAATAACCCCCTGAATGTTCCTCATCTTTCTACAACACAAGCAGAGTTGTAGTTTTTTATCCAATTAGTAGTAGCGGAACAAATATTATGTGAACTGTTCCCAATGTGTCCGAAAACTGCACTTCTCACTGTTTTGTGAATATATGAACACCCATTTTTGTGTTACTTTCTTCCAAGGGTAAAATTATAACAACAAAAAAAACAAATATATTTATAACTTTATTTTAATATGTCTAAGTAGGACAAGATGTGCTTCTGTTGGTTCAGGGACGAGTCCCCCGGCCGTACTGTTGACTTAATGAAGAGGATTAACTGTATGTACCTTCTGCGAGTTACGGTTTTATTACAGAGTCATAATTCAGAAATTGCTGACCTGTGCAGCAAACAGAAAACACCAATCACGTTTGGTGGAAAACGATCATTTCATGGCGGCGATGTTAGTTCAAGTTTTATGTGGTCAGAAAACTGTATAAATTTTTTAAAGCAGTTTAAGTTATAGAAGTTCAACCTGCCCAAATAAACACAGCACCTTTCATAGACGTCCATGGACCACTAACAAATATTTAGGATATTGACACTATATCATTTTAGAAATAGATGAAAAAAATTCCTTTTTTTTTTTGCTCCCCTTGCAAATAGTTTTGTGTTCACAATTCCAACAGTGTTCAAAATCCCATTCTGAGGTTTCACGCAGAGTTTTATCTTGTTCCATAAACATCCATCCATTCGGGATAGTTCCAGGAGGGACATTAAGGCCGAGAGAGATTGGTCAAGAATGTCTACAAGAATGTAACGTAAGATGGTTGATCGATCAACAATATTTGGATAATCTGTTCATGGTATGAGTAGCCTGTGCAATACACCTGTTGCTATGAATGGCTTTTGTTTTTACTAAGATTGTGCCCAGGCTTTTTACACCCATTCCTACCAGGTGAGGCATGTTCTTTTGATAGCTCCAAAGAAGGAAATATAATGGTCCTTGTAGGGTTCTAGTTCCTCAATGTCTTTCAGAGAGGTTGAATGAACTCATACTGTGAGTATATATTACTCATCCAAGCTGTAGACTTGTGCTTGTATGAGGATTTAAATCTTGTACCAGTTGTAGCATTCAACAAAAGCTTCTAATGCATGGTTTCCAAAACTATGGGGAGATGCCCCCCTCCAGTAGAGCCTTATACAGGTTCCACAAGTCTTCATCTTTTCAGATAATGGACACAGTATAATGAACTGATACTCTTCTCTCAGAGCAACTCAGTTTGTCTTGTGAGATCACTGGTGGTACAAGGTGGCATTTAAATGATCGAGTATGAGGACGTTCAGTACATTTTAGATGAATTGGGTCCCTGTTCCTCAGAGGCAGCAGGCTTGGTCTGTTAGGCCCTTTTCAAGGAACTCCAGCTGATTAATTAGGAGCTGTAACAGCAAGAACAAACTCTTCCAATATTGGCGCTGACTGATGCAGGTGTTACCCTATTTAACCACATGGGAGTCGAGCTGAAAAAAAAGATTTGTGCCTTGAAACTGCCTACACTTACCACAGTAACAGTTACTCTAAGAAAGCAGTGAATTGCATGATGATTTAGGGGTGTACTGAGTTCATTGGATTGCATACTGAGACCATACCCATGCAAGGTCTCAAGTTAAAGGCTTCACGTTTTATGCAATTTCTTTATTGTTTCTCAAATGTGAATATGCAAATGAAGGCTTGTACATTTCTCTTTGGTCAAGGATTTGGGATCCAGATGCATTCCGAGTTAAGGGGCAGATTTACCTACGGTCGAATATCGAGGGTTAATTAACCCTCGATATGCGACTGCCGAATTGAAATCCTTCGGCTTCGAATATCGAAGTCGAAGGATTTACGACTATTCCTACGACGGAACGATCGAACAATTCGAAGGATTTTAATCCATCGATCGAAGAATATTCCTTCGATCAGAAAATTGTTAGGAAGCCTATGGGGACCTTCCCCATAGGCTAACATTGGCCTCGGTAGGTTTTAGGTGGCGAACTAGGGGGTCGAAGAATTTTTTAAAGAGACAGTACTTCGACTATCGAATGGTCAAATAGTCTAACGATTTTTAGTTCAAATCGTTCGATTCAAAGTCGTAGTAGTAGTCGAAGGTCGAAGTAGCCATAGTCGACCATTCAAAATTCAAAGTATTTTTTCTTCTATTCCTTCACTCGAGCTAAGTAAATGGGCCCCTTAATATTGTTCCAGAAGAGTCATGGTTGGGGACATCATCTCAACAAACCAGTTCCACCTGACTGTTGTTCCTCAAGAAATGATCCTCTTTCTGACACATTCACACCTACTGTAACATTTCAGCCCCCCTGAACTTTTGGCAATTGCTTTGAAGCTATAGATCCTGCATTATTCCTCACCCCCCCTGCTAGCAAAAAAGTCTACCTATTTATAGGGATAATATGTGGCAAATTCACCAGAGGTTGTGGCTTCCATGTCTGCCTCTCATGTGGACATCACATTCTTGAGAAATGAACGTGTTTTTCTTCCTTCCAGCCTATGGTTTAGGCAGTCTGACTTGATAATCCCCCCCATTCCTTAAATATCTCTGGTTTAGTTTAAACTTTGACAGTTTAGTTTATTTAATGAAGCTTTTTCAGAGCAGCCAGACACACGGAGGACATTAAGGTCCATCTTTCACCGCCTTATAGGAAATATTTCTGAAACTGTCAATTTTTATTAAACTGGAACAAGAACAGAACTATCCTACTGTGTATCCAGTACAGCTGTGACCGATTGTGGTCCTGGGTCCCTGTTTGTATAATAGAGACCATCATAGTGTCCCCAAGGGTGATTGCTGGTCTTTCTAAGCAGATGCCAAACAACTAGGTGGCTTATTGCTAAGCTTCATAAATGAAGTATATAGCAGAAAATAGCCTTAAGTATATGTTGTAAAGCCGTATATATAGTGAAAAATGTTTATTAGGAACTTGAACCCTCTCAGTGGCAGAAAGTCTCCAGCCAGAAAAAGGTCATCTATTCCAGGGTCATTTATGATTTTTTCCCAAAATGCAGCATTTCCCTCTCTGCAATTTCACTAAATTGTGTCCACCACATTTGCACTCAATGCATCAAATCGAATACATGTAGCATTCTCAGACAGGGGTATGTGTCACTTATGGCGCACATGTTCAAATTTATGCGCCTATTGATACAACCCACTGTGGGAGCCCTGAAACTACGAAGGGTCCAAGGTGGCAGTTGCTCCAGGGTTCACAGCTGGGCATGTCCATGCAGAAGAAGAGGTATCATGAGCGAATCGGTGGCCATGTTGCCAATGTGCTCATGCAGGAGCATAACTAGATGCAAGTACCTTAATGAATAATATGCACTTTCCATTAAAGCTCCAGCGTTTGCAGGTGTATTTGTTGTTGGAGAAGTGTTGGGGATACTCTAGGTGCCCATGTACTTTACCAAGAACTCTTGTCTTGTTTCAGCCCAAATTCACTATGTTACTGATTTTTTTTTGTGTGTGTGTTTTGGATCGTTGCAGATTTGGAATGGCTTTGTTTCCCTGGATGTGCGCACTGGAGAAACACATGCTGTTCCCAGTAAGTGTTAAATCATGGATAAACTGTTCTCGGAGAACAAGAAAGGCTTAGGTGGCAGTCACACGTTGATCTCAAATATTACATGCAATATTTATTTGAAACTTTTAAATCATTTTGAACTAAAAGCCATAAGGTAGCAAAACATAAGGGCATTCTGATTGGCTGGCTTTAACGATACACCCCCTTCAACATTGCCAGATGAAGATGATCCATCTACAAACTAATGGGTTGCCAAAAGGTTGATCACATAATATTTTTTAAAGAAGTAGCCATTGAGTTGATACTTGCTTGTGAAACCCACCGCTGACTGGAGTGGCCCCAACTCTTCAGCATAGCTAGATGAAGATGACCCACCTACAAACTAATGGGTTGCCAAGAGGTTGATCACATTATATTTTTTAAAGAAGTAGCCATTGAGTTGATACTTGCTTGTGAAACCCACCTCTGACTGGAGTGGCCCCAACTCTTCAGCATAGCTAGATGAAGATGACCCATCTAGAAACGAATGGGTTGCCAAGAGGTTGATCACATAATATTTTTTAAAGAAGTAGCCATTGAGTTGATACTTGCTTGTGAAACCCACCTCTGACTGGAGTGGCCCCAACTCTTCAGCATAGCTAGATGAAGATGACCCACCTACAAACTAATGGGTTGCCAAGAGGTTGATCACATAATATTTTTTAAAGAAGTAGCCATTGAGTTGATACTTGCTTGTGAAACCCACCTCTGACTGGAGTGGCCCCAACTCTTCAGCATAGCTAGATGAAGATGACCCACCTACAAACTAATGGGTTGCCAAGAGGTTGATCACATTATATTTTTTAAAGAAGTAGCCATTGAGTTGATACTTGCTTGTGAAACCCACCTCTGACTGGAGTGGCCCCAACTCTTCAGCATAGCTAGATGGAGATGACCCACCTACAAACTAATGGGTTGCCAAGAGGTTGATCACATTATATTTTTTAAAGAAGTAGCCATTGAGTTGATACTTGTGACTGGAGTGGCCCCAACTCTTCTGAACACAATACTGGTTTGGCCCCATTGGCTTCTACCTCAATGACCTTAATATAATGCACATTCCGCTTCCTTGAGTCTACACTGGCAAGGAGGTACAAGATCTATACATTGTACTGCATATAGGTTGGGTTCTACCCAATAAAGATAATCCAGACCTGCTCTGTAGAATCCAAGCTCCGCTGGGTGTTTATAGTGTTAGAGGCCTTTAAGAAAATAATATTTATTACTTTTTATATCTTATTGCACCATCATCCATTTTCTCTGTATTGGTTTAATTTGGCCAATCTGACCTTTCCAATATTTTCTTTTCTTTCTTTCTTTCTTTTTTTTAATTTTTTTTTATTTTGATTTTGTAAAACAACAAAAGAGCCTTTCAGATAGAACGAGTGAAAGCTTGCTTTCATCTGGGAGAAATGTCAGGCAAGTGCCAGTGAATTCCTGGAAGAAATTCATCCCCGTTCTCGGGAAAGGAAAGCTCCGGTGGAAATGTTGGTTCTGTCACAGATATACTTGTCTAAGCCCCAGTCAGGCTGCTCACTTCACAATTGCTTCGTTTACTTACGTCATGAATCTGCCCTATTATTCCATTTCTATTTTGACTCATGCCATTCTCCCTATAGTTTTTTCCCCCCCTCAGTCAATAAGGGCAGTTGTTGCTGAGTGTATTTTATAGCCAGGGATTTACCCGAATGTTTGCTTTTTAGACCAAATTCCCAGATGACTACAAATGTTTGGAATCGTGTCAGAAAGTGCTACCAAAGACATTTGCAGAGCGGGGAATGCCAAGTATCACAGTCCTGCCTTCATTGACTGTGTTGTTTGCTGAGAAGGGCAATGTAGGGGCTTAGTTATTCTGAAATCTATCCCATCCAGTGCCACTCATACAATTTGCTCTCAGAAAGAATCACATTTCTTTTATCCGATTAACGTTCTGTATATCGACATAGAATTACCACCTGGGGTCCAATTTATCGACCTCTTGAGGTATTATATTCTTGAGAAGGAATAATGTAGGGGGTTACCATTTTTGTCTCATGGAGCACTAGGCTAGCTTTGGTATCTATGATTTGGTTTAGTAGTAGTGGGGTATCTCCTTTAATCATTGTTGTGTAGGCGGACTGTCACGTATGGCTCCCCTAAATTCAGAACAGGTGCTAGGCTCCCTGGTCACGGCTCAATCTTCCACCTATAGCAGCTGCCTTTGGCCTCTGGAGGAACACTCAGCTACTCGGATGCCACCAGATCTTACCTTGAGAGGAGCAAAGCAGATGTTCTGAACCAGCATAGAGGCACATGCGTTTCCAAAGTTTTGGACTGAAAGCAACAGTTTAGGGAATAGCTGAAAATCGTAGTCAGGCAGGCCAGGGGCCGGTACAGGCGGAGTTCAAGCAAGGTCAATCAGGCCAGGGTTGGTACAGGCATCATTCGAGTAATAGTCAGGCAGGCAAGGGTCAATACCGGTAGAGTTCAGAATAGTCAGGCAGGCAAGGGTCAGAACTGGAACCAAACAAGACTGAAATCGCACCCAGGATACTAACAAGTTAGACCTAACAACAGGCAATGAGTTTGGATTCTAATCACCTTTAAATTAGGGATGCACCGAATCCAGGATTCGGTTCGGGGTTCGGACAGGATTCATAAAACCTGGAAGTGCTTGCAGCGCGTGCCCTAGGATGAACCGGCACAAACCAAAGAAGAAGCACCATAGGACATATTGCTGTATTAAAAGAGAATCTGGTGACACACCTAAATGAAGCATAAAGATCCTTCCTGGCTCACCACCCATAGGTGACAAAATTCCCGGATTAATAGATATATTTGTAATCATGTCAGAAACTGTAGACTGTCTTTATTTACTGTGTTGTCTCCTAAGAAGTGCAATGTAGGAGCTTAGTTATTCTGAAATTTAGCCCAACCAAGGCCACTTAAACTCTAGGGCCTCTAACCTAGATGCTCCACCACCCCCAAGTGGTGAAGAGAAGATGAAGATGCTTATACTTGTAGTTGCCTGTCCATGGATCTATCCTTATCACCTGCACTGAAGCATCTACATTTCTTAAAGAGCTACTCAAAGCTCTTCTGCCACTTTCCTGCCAAGAGGTTCTACCCAGCATCTCTTAATCAGCAAAGTACAGAAGAAAATCTCCAGGAACTTCTTTAGTTTATTAGAACAGCTTTATATATCTCCCATAAAATACACCGAGCCTGCTGTTTTTAATTTGCTTTGGATTGGTCACAACGAAATCAATGTCTTTCGGCGAGTAGAATGAAGAACTTTGCAGAGCTCGACACTTTCACCAACGTGCCTCAATCTGTGAGCAGCAGACAGAAAAGAACCAGAGGAATTTTCCTTAACTGAATGCTTGTTGCTTTAGAGAATCTAAACATATTAGTGTTTTATTTAATGAGGAATGTTAAATATGGAAAACTGCACTAATAATAAATGATGGATGGCACAAGGTTTTGGCAGGAAAAACGTGAAGAAAGTATTAATTAATGATACAGTATTCAAGCCTTAAATTTAGCTCCCTGCACCATTGAAGCTCTACACTGTACATGACAAAACTGCTGGAAATACTGTTGGAGCTGGCATCATCTATATCAGTGATCCCCAACCACGAGTAACATGTTGTTCACCAACCCCTTGGATGTTGCTACTAGTGGCCCCAAAGCAGGTGCTTATTTCTATATTCCTGGCTTGGAGGCAAGTTTTAATTGCCAGGTTTATGGCCAAACAGAGCCTCTTGCAGGCTCCCAGTCCACATAAGGTCTACCTCGTGGCCAATTACAGCAATTATTTGCACCACCTAGGAACATTTTTCATGCTTGAGTTGCTCCCCAATTCTTTTTACATCATGTTGCTCACTGGTAACAACGGTGGAGGACCCCTGATCTATACGATATACCAGATATCACAATGAGCTCCTATATAAGTTGTAAAAGCTGCCCAAGAGAAGGTTTTCTACATGTGGCTACTGAGGGAAGACGAGAACATTGCCCTTTAAGAGCTAAGTAATACCAATCACCATAGTTGCTGGCTTTCTTGAAGGAACACTGTGTCTTAGATGGATCGTATGTCCTCCTTACCACACCTCTATGTTATTTCTTTGCCCTCTTGTCAGTATATCATTTGACATGCCAGAGGAAGTGTTCCAGGTAGCTACTGAGGCTAGACCTACATGATGAAGGCCTTTTTAATGTAGTGAATTGTGTTTACCAGTTAACATTATGTGGAATGTTGAGTCAAAATGTCCTGTCAACCTGTGATCCACCTGTAAGTCAACTCCCAGTTGGAGAAGAGATGATCCTGCTTATATTGGAAAATGCAGAAGAGTATAGCTTCTTGGAGATGTCTAGAAAGAAGGTATTGTGATCTTGTATCTTTGTAAACTGCTTGAAGTCCATTGTAAAGTACCGTATATACTCGAGTATAAACCGTCCCGAGTATAAGCCGAGGTACCTAATTTTACCTCCAAAAACCGGGAAAGCTTATTGACTCAAGTATAAGCCTAGGGTGAGAAATGCAGCAGCTTCTGGTAAGTTTCAATCAAAAAATTGAGAGTTTCTGCTCCCATTGGAGGTGCCGGCGTCTCGTTTTTGGATGCCGGCGACCGTTTTTGCGCTTGACCCGAGTATAAGCCGAGGTAGAGTTTTTCAGCATATTTTGGGGGCTGAAAAACTCGGCTTATACTCAACTATATACGGTAATTATATTTTAAAGAACTTCTAGAGTATCTAGTGAAGGCTACACTAACAAACAAGGAGTGTGTGTGGGTGATGGTGTTGCCGTGGAATGGACTGAGAATGTTCGGAGAAATAGTGAGCTACTAAAAGCCTTGTTTCTGTGGTTTGGGGAATTGAAGAGGTGTGCTAATGTGCTGCCAGGCCAATATGTATGTGTGTGATACTGTGTTGACTTGCTCAATACTGCACAACATAGAAATCCAGAAACACTTTTTTGTCCATGTCCGTTGCCCTATTTAGTGCTGACTCGGTTCGCCTCGACAAAGACTCACTTATAAGGAAATATCTGAATCAAACAACATCCACATCATTAGATGAACATGTCCAGCACTTGATACATATTTTTCCCTTTTGAGAGAACGTCAATTAGTAGCTCATTCTGTAATGGATATCATAAGTCCAATAGAAATGTGGGAAAATAATATTTAGTGCAAAAGAACCTTGTATCAAACAGTACTTATGGACCAATGAATGAAAAAAAAAGTTGCGGTACAATGGGAGGTTAAAATTACCACTAACCCCATGTTGAACAATACGTTTTGGGGCCACCTTAAACCCATGGGAAAATACACGGTGTTAGCAGAAACCGATTTAGACATGGGCATGAATTGATTGGTATTTATGAATAGAATAATTATGGATACATGCACAGGCAGATAAAGTCTGCCAATCTGAATTATTTTTTAAATTAAACGGGTCAAAATCTTAACGTTTCAACTCCTTGTAAAATGAATTCCTCTTTATCTGTAAATCTGAGCCATAGGCGAATATTGTTCCTTCAAGAAGAAAGTATAATATGTTTACTTTCTTGTAAAAGTAAAAAACCCAAATCATTTAGAGCTTTGTGAATTTGTAAATTTCCTGTTGTAGAAATCTTCAGGTGACTCTAGACATTTACACATACCTCCCATTGATCATGATTGCCATGGGACAATCCTGAATTGTGGCCCCCAAAAGAGTCAGGAAAGGTGGTTGGGTTTTGGGTAGATTGTGGGCATGCTTGAGGTGGATCAGGATTGGGGTCTAGACTGTCCCATTTTAATCAAGCCCAAATGTAGGGAGGTATGTTTTCCCAGAAGGGAGCTTGCCTATATTGTAAAGTATCCATCATGGAGGAACTCTTATGGAATGAGGTCAAAATGCATTTTTATTACATTTGATTTGATATCAACCTTGATGTGTTCCAAAAATATCTAGACAGCAAAGATAGATACCCCAAGGTGCTGTTCCATTCTGGGAGGTCAGACTTGCTTCTGAGACCTGAGTGGACACCAGTCTCATCTTCTGGAAATGATTTCTGAACCATGACCATTTGCTTAGAATGAGCTATACTCTATCTCATAACAACCAATCACATTTTTGCTTTCATCAGAAGACAAATACATTTTACTTGAAGATTGGTTGTTATGACTTACTTGATCTTGATCAGAACATGTATATTCGTCATTTCTCAATGAAACAAAGATTTGCTCATGGCTACCACCATTTAGTTTTCGAGGAACCAGCCTTTGATATTTCTTCATTCATTCCAGTTATTAAACAATGTAGTCTGGAAGAACACCCTGTTGTTATTTTGACAGTGTGCAGATTGGAGATGTCTGGAAAGAATGTACAAGGCTTGGCTCAGGTTACAGAAGGAGTTACAAATAGGTGAGGGCAGTAGGTAACTGTCAGATCAGCATCACTAGTCAAGCAGGAAGAATGAAACCAGAAGAACCCAGAAGAAAGAACCAAGTGTAAGTGTAAGGACAAGCTAAAGATAATGAACAATGAACAAGTATCTAGGCTGAGAATGGGCAGCACAGGTAACAAATGCAGATTGCAGAGTGTTAGATTCAACAGGTAAATATAAACCAGGGATTCTTATACGTATACAAAAGAAGGACCACTGGGCAAATTCTGGCACCAGTTCTGTCCAATTGCCTTTCTATTTAGGTGGACTTACAGGCCATTAGAGGAGCTCTTAACTAGGAAGGGCAAAGTGGTAGAAACTGTAGTAAATCACCATCTGTTTTTCCCCATAATGCATTGGTGGGGGTAGTGAATAGCTTTCTTTAGGGCACAAGTTGCACCAGGACATGGGGATCCTCTTATGCACCCCTCACTTGATTGCTATTCCTTAGGGTAAGTATGAGCACATATAGGTGCAACGCACTGTGGGAGTTCTACCCTTGAACATGAACACAATGCCTTGTTCCTGATGGATAAAATATCCTAGCTAAAAGAAATGCACTTCTCTAAGGGTTGTCTATGACCCCAACATCACCTGTTGTGACTCCAAATGAGGCCAGAAGATGTGATCTGTATGGAGCTGTATATATATATATATATATATATATATATATATATATATATATATATATATATATATATATATGTAAAGCCCCATTATTACTCTACAGCAGGGATCCCCAACCTTTTGAACCCGTGAGCAACATTCAGAAGTAAAAGGAGTTGGGGAGCAACACAAGCATGAAAAATGTTCTTGGGGTGCTAAATAAGGGCTCTGATTGGCCATTTAGTAGCTCCTATATGGATTATCAACCTACATTGAAGCTTTATTTGGCAGTGCACCTGGTTGTTATACAACTAAAACTTGCCTCCAAGCCTGGAATTCAAAAATAAACTCGTGCTTTGAGGCCACTGGGAGCAACATCCAAGGGGTTGGAGAGCAACATGTTACTCACGAGTTACTGGTTGGGGATCACTGCTCTACAGCAAAGCACAGGTAATATTGTACATGTATTTTTACTGCTGGATGAAATACGTGTGCCATTACCTTGGGTTATAATTTAAGCCTTCGCTCCATAATAATCAAATTGTACATTTTGATTTAAAGCAATACACTTCCATTCCACTTCCATTAAAAGAGTAGTTTTTCTCCCCAACTGTACTTGGGCAATTACTTCCCCTTTGATCTGTAAAGAAAATGCAAAACATCCCACCAGTGACCATTTTACTCATTTACAAGTTAATGAAGCCAAGAAGCCGCCATGAGTTCTCCGTTTCAGCGCAGCCTTTCCTCTTCCACGGGCTTCCTTATATACAATTTGCATTGCTCTGCGTTTAATCACAACTAATTGGATAAATATTATTCAATCGCTCCAGAGACGGCCTTGCTCTACATTAAACAGGGGCTTATGTCAATACACAACCTCCATACTGTACATTAGACTACAAATCCCAAGTGGAGTTCAACGGATTCATTAAGTCAAGCTGTTTTTTTACATATACAGTAAATTCAGATATTCCTTATGGTCCCTCTTTGTGCGTTTGATGGTCTAGACATGGGACCTGTTACCCAGAATGCTATGGAAAATGGACTTTCTATAATTTGGATCTCCATACATTAAGCCTACTAGAAAATCACGTAAACATTAATAAAACCTAACTTTGCCTCCAATAAGGATTAATTATACGAGGGAACAAGCACAGCAACCAAATATACAGTTCAACGCAGCAGAAGGTTACGTTCCCTAAATGAATCAAATGGAAGCCTAGGTCTCCTCGTGTGACAAATATAATAAGGACCTGTGACATGTGGGATCCATTTATCTATATTTCATCTCAAAGACACGGGCTGTCTGGATAAACTCCAATAAATGAAAATAGGATTGGTCCGTTAGGGAAATAACACAGAAGAAATAAACCCAAGAAATGAATTGAAACCACATTCCCCACAAGTAAATGTTTTACATAGCTGCGCTGGATTTGCTTGAGCTTACGGTAATATGAGAGCGGCGGGGATTTGCTCTGCCTTAATGGAATCATTAAAGGGGAAGGTCAACTTAAAGTGGCCATACACTCTAAGGTTCGCTCGTTTGGCAAAGTTGCCAAACTAGTTAATCTTTCCCCCCAACAGGCCCACCTTGGGTGGGGATAGTGTGATAATGAAGGGGATATGAAAAGAGTCAATGCTGTCCTCGATCCGGCAAAAAAATTCTGCCCCATGGAGATCTACCCAATTTTTGGCCCAATATCGGTCGGGGAGGCCAGTCCGATGGCCCCATACATGGGCAGATAAGCTGTCAAATTGGTCTAAAGGACCCGAATCGGCAGCGTAAATCTGCCCCAGTATAGCCACCTTTAGAATTGAATGTAGGCAGCGGCAACCCATTGTATTGTGCCATCGATCTTCTGTGGCTTTGTCATCTAGCTTGTAGGATCCCTGGCCTGAACATCCAGGCAATGCTTTCAGTTAATGGTCAACTGCCTGTTTGGCTCATATGTACAAGTTCTGAAATTATCAAGTTCCTCTTCACTCTACCTCTCTCAGCAATATGGGATCTATAGAAAAGTGACAGTGGACTAATGCAGCAGCAAAGTCATTATTCCGTACGTATAAAAATGAATATCAAACAATTACTAATTACTCAGAATTACGCCAAAGCCAATTCTATTCACAGTATTTTGGATATCGTTTGTTGAAACAGATTCTGGAATTTATGGAAAATTGACTTTGCTTAATAGATATTTACCATGTGGTACAAACATTCGTTGGCCACGAGACAGAGAGATGTTTATAAACCGCTGGATATTTCTGAGGCTGGATAACGCCCAAAGACTGTGGGTGGGCTCATTTCACATGGATGTTATGTGTTACCAACTCTAAACCAAGACTGAGCCCCTCACACATCAACGTTATGCTGCCACCATTAGCGCTTATTCTGTCACTGCTAGAAGTGGTAACACTGGGCATCAGTCTGTGGTACAGTCTATTGTATGGGTTCTGCTGGGGATGTACATATTAGGGAGCAGTGCTATGGGGTTAGGAAGTGAAAGAACACCAAAGAGAACCAAGACAACCACAGCCCTGGCTAAGTAGTAGCAGATGCCACCATGTAGCAGTAAGGCTTAGACTACATTAAGATTTGTGAGGACTACAAAAACCTGGTATGTGATAGCCGCAACAAGAGAAATATCATTCCAACAGGTTGTATTAGAAACCATCATCTGGGTATTCAGTTTTCAGTGGAGGCCTATAGCCAGCAATGCAGCAGTAGTGGACATTTCTCCACTCAACTCTAGTGTTGAGAAGGTGTTGGTGGAGAAATGTTCATAGCAATGTTCATAGCAGAGTTCGTGCAAATATCATCCTCAACCCTAGCAGGACTGAGGTCTCTTTACCATCCCTTCCTGTTCCATTCGGGGGTTTGAGAATAGGGGTGTTGCCTAGACACCAATTGTGTAGCAGATAGCAGGAACTTGGGGGTCACCATGGAGAAGGGAGAGGGGAAGTGGTGATGATAGCTACCAGTTAGATGCATAAATATATACCCGATATACCCAATATTTCAGACTGTTGAGACCAACCGTATTTCTTCCTGGGTGCTTGACCACCAGCCATACTGGCAACTTTCCATCCAGCGATGGACAGTATCATTGTTCCCATATAATTGTATTGCTAGACACAGGCATCTTAATCTTTACCTCCAGAAAAACATTCAGTAGTAAAGAGCCAACAGTTGGACTTTGTCTTATGTTGTTCTTAATGAATTCTTCTGGCATTCCATTAATTGTCTCCTAAAGACAATAACTTGTATTTCAAGATGGATGGATGGATGAATTACATAGTCCACTTGCTCTTTTACTCAAGTTGTCTTGCTGTGTCCAAGAATTCTCCATTGTCCTTCAAAGCAGAAACTCCTAGATCATCCCCAAATTCCCCAAATTCCTGCTGCCATAATTCACTGATGTGTCAGCAACTCCTGCTAGCTAGCATGGATATGCTATAAACAATACCTTCAGCCACAATCTACAAGTGTCTCACAAAAGTCAAGAATTGGGAGAAAGAGATCTTTCAAACCCTTCAAGATATAGCTTCTACTACTCACAGTAAGTCCATTTAAATATGGAACATACACTGAAAATCCCTGTCACATTCCTCACTGCCCAGTGTTTTAAGATCTGTATTTGTTTGTAAACACCAGCATCTTCATAGTATACTATAGTAAAGCCAAGATCAAAAAGGAACTGCAATTCTGTATTGGGAATCCACCCACACTGGAGTTACTACAGCTACCTTGCTTGGCCAGATATTGGCACCATTGGAAAGTTTTATGGGCCAGGGGTTCTGTTAGTCATTTATTTACCAATCACCAGCTTGCATGATTCACATAATTCCATCCTAACTGTGTCTGCAACAAGACACTTGAGGTCACACAAAATAGCAGAAGTCAAATGACTGGTTGTTCTTTTGTTCAAACAGCCAAGGGAAACCGTGGAGCTATCTCCACCACTGAAGGCCCTCACAGTTGTGTTTCCCTGATTTTACATTTTCCTGGATTTTACATAATTTTTTCCTGCTCCCCTGAAAAATGTAAAATGGGGGTTCTACTGTATATCCTTTTACTTACTACTCCTACTGAGGCCTCCTACCTCAGACTTTCCAGTAGGGTTGCCCCCTGTCCAGGGCTGTCTGGGTGAAAAGTGCCGTTCCGGAGTTCCAAATGAAAAGGTTGCAACCCTACTTTCCAGCACCCTCTCCAGCAAATGGGGCATTACGACGCCAAAAGATAAAGAAGCAGGGCTAACCGGCACTCAAACGGATCCACAAGACCAAAGATGCTCAGTTAAAAGATAAATTTATTGGTAGAAAAATTAAAAATAAAGCTTCATCTCCATCCACCCTACGCGTTTCACACCCTTCAGGGTGCTTAGTCATGGGCTCCTTATGACGCCAAACACATGGAGACATCTCCATTTAAAGATCTGGGTTACCGGACAACCGTGGACAATAAGGAGCTAACTTTATCCTTGAAAGGGAAACATCTGCCTCCTCCAAGATCTGTTCATACCCACCCCTTGGTGACTACTCAAAGTATAGGTGGGCACATTTATATTTGTAATTTCAAAAATATAGCATCCTCTATATTTCCAGTATAGGCAGTTCAAGGTCAATGGGTTTCAGCTTATGATTCAATCCATGGTATTTTGTATTGCCTTTGCACCTGCTTAATGATGTATATAAATGCCCTTAACTTTGTTAACTAAATTTCATTTTAAAAGTTCATTAAAAAATGTCATCAGGTTGACAGCTTCCATTTAAAACACATATAACTTGTAGTCTCTAAATCTTTTTACCAGAGTACCCTCTCTAAATAAACAGGGCATTTCTTCCAAACCAGTATATGAAGCAGTTACTGTTCCAGATGCCAAGGTCTTGAGAAACCAGGACCTTGGCTTCCCTCGCAAGGTATTAAGATTAAATGCACCTTAGGTGTAAATAGTTTGCTCAGAAGGAAGTCTCGAGAAATCTCCAGATTTTTTTTCTGTCCCTGTATATCTATATTATCCATATGCAAAAAAACAACAACTGTTATTTCCTAAACCAGGGGTCCCTAATCTTTTTTACCCACGAGCTACATTCAATTGTATAAAAAAAGTTGGGAGACCGACATAAGCATGCAAAAAGTTCCTGGGGGTGCCAAATATGGGCTCTTGGTAGCCCCTAATGGACTGGCTGCCTACAGGATGCTCTGTTTGGCAGTAAACCTGTTTTTTATGCAACTAAAATTTTTTTAAAATAAGCATCTGCTTTGAGGCCACTGAGAGCAACATCCAAGGAGTTGGAGAGCAACATGTTACTCATGAGCTACTGGTTGGGGATCATTGTCCTAAACTGTTCCCATTTTAAAGTTTATCCAGCACAATCAAAGGGGTTTACTGTCATTTCACTGACTGTGGTTTGTATCTCTAGCCATAGAGTTCAGCATGTGGTCAACCAAGTGAACAGATTCTTGGAGAGGGGCAAGGAATACTCATTGGTCATGGAGATGATGGCTAGAAGGTTGGGAGGAGATTTTAAATGAGATACTCTAGTAGATATATTAGATAGAAACCTGGGTTACTAGAGGGATATAGGAAAGGTGAAGTGGAAGAGGTTATCCCAAAGAACTAAACGTGCAGCCATCTTATAGGTTTGCAGCTGGGTCTTTTCCAGTGAGGAGAAACTTGTGGTCTCAGCATTTATAACACATTTATCATCAACAAATATCTACTCAAAACCAACTGGCAAGGCAACTGATAATATCAAGACTGATGATGATGATGACATTGGGCAATAAACGAGTCAATAATTAATTCAAGTGGTTTGAACATAGAGTTATTTTTTAGAAAATTCATGATCAGTTACAATAGGAATAAAGGAATTTCTGTTAAAAATCATACTTGACTGACAAATCATTTTTTTTGTATTCTCTGGGGGACTCGAAGTTTAACTTTGTAATATTTAAACACTCATGGCTTTTGGAAAGTAGAATATTAGGTTAAGGTTGAGTTCACTTGTCACATTTCATTGACTCAAGAAAGATTCCGTATATTTCCCGTGAGCCAACAAAGAAAGCTCCGACTGGCAGTATAGAGAGAACACTTGTTTCTTTATTGCTCAGGAAAGCTGATCTGAAAGTACGAGGAACAGAAAATATAATTATGCATTCAGCAGGATGTATAGTACAAATCCCACGACAGATCATTATTACAGATATGAATAGTGAGCGTTTTGTTTGCGTACGGGGCAATTAAATAATGTTGTACTACTAAAAAATAAATGAAAGGTGAAGATAGGGCTGCGTATTAGACTGGCTTAAATGGTATATCAATGTCAAGTCAAATTAACTCAAACGACATGTTTTGTCTTTGTCAACTGGAATGATGCCGATCTTCAAAATTCTGTGATTCGAAATATGAGCGAATCCACAGGAGAACAAAGATGTCCCTATTCTCTCTCTCTCTCTCGGTTTTGCATTCTTCTAAGGAAAATCGTGTGATGTTTAGGCTTAAAAAAAATGTTATACTATAAAAAATATGTATTGGAAGGATTTCTGTGCATGGAAATTGCTCAGAATAAGGGTTGGACTTGGCCAAAGGCTCCTGGAAAAAACCCAAATGGCCCCACTGACTCAATACCTGCCTAAGACCTGCTGGCCTCCTGACCTCCTCCCTGGACCAAGGAGAGAAGGTATGTGACAATCAGAGGGGGGTTGTGACAAGGGCCCCTGATACAGAAGCAGTCAGACACTGCTCAGAATATATTTTGGGGCCCATTTTTTGCCCCAAATAATTTGGGGAGAAAAATGTATAATTGGCCACATATAGGACATGCTGAATGTCAACTCAGAGATCCTGTTTAAAAATGGCAACTCATTTTAGATAATGAACCTTATTTCCTGGTATCCCAACATATTTAGGGCACCCAAAGAAGCATTGCTTGATTCCAGCTTCACAGTTCTGCCCAAATTTTGCCCCAAATAATTTGGAGAGAAAAATGTATAATTGGCCACATATAGGACATGCTGAATGTCAACTCAGAGACCCTGTTTAAAAATGGCAACTCAATTTAGATAATGAACCTCATTTGCTATTATCCCAACATATTTAGGGCACCCAAAGAAGCATTGCTTGATTCCAGCTTCACAGTTCCCCCGTATAAAGAATCAATTTAAATATTTCATAAGGATTAAGAACCATGTCATCAAGCACACAGCAAATATTATCCACATGGACCTTATAATTAGGCTGTTGAGGACTTTCAGCTCCAACAGAATGTTTAAGTGTGTGTTAAATCCTTAAAAGGAAGATAATCCTAGCATACACTCATCTGGTGTACGTGTTAATTTACACAATAGCTAGAAAGGTCCTTCGTGACATAGACAATATTTAAACTGATGCTACTTTCTAGTCAATCAATGTCAGCAGAATGACCAGGATGGAATTTTGCACAAGCAATCCAAAGAATGTGATGCCAGAGTCCGTATTTAGGGCACATTATTGTACTAAGTCAGGAAGTTTAAGGAACTCCCAGTATTTCTGTGAAGGAACAGCCTTTCATACCAAAGAATTTCAGTCTTTATTGTATGTTTAATCATTTTATCTGTATACCGTATATACTCGAGTATAAGCCGAGTTTTTCGGCCCCCAAAATATGCTTAAAAACTCTACCTCGGCTTATACTCGGGTCAAGCGCAAAAACATCAAGAATAGTCGCCGGCGTCCAAGAATAGTCTCCAAGATTATTCGCCGGCGTCCAAGAATGGTTGCCGGCATCCAAAAACGAGACGCCGGCACCTCCAATGGGTGCACAAACCCTCAATTTTTTGATTGAAACTTACCAGAAGCTGCTGCATTTCTCATCCTAGGCTTATACTCGAGTGAATAAGCTTTCCCGGTTTTTGTAGGTAAAATTAGGTACCTCGGCTTATACTCTGGACGGCTTATACTCGAGTATATACGGTACTCATTATATCTATACTCACTAACAAGGAAAGGCATTTGTAGTAAGAAGAACTTTGAATTAAACTCTATAACAATTGATCCGGAGAGTTATCCAGTTGACAGTCTGTCGTTGAGGAGAAAATGTTTCCCCTGTGATGTTAAATTAGCAACTGTCACGCTGAGTGGATTGTTTTCCTTCTTGGTTGTAACAGCCCAGAGAAGGTTTAGCAGTATTTGAACTTGAAGGGCTTATGTCTTCTTCAAACAGTACTGATTCGACAGTGTTACATAATTTTTACTCATAGCTACTCTTCACAGTCTGACTTTGGCCTATGACATCATAAGAAAAACATTCATTTGTCAAATTCTTGCCCTAGAATGTAATATTTGCGGTCACATATGCCATACTATGACTTGATTTATTGATCTGATGACATCTCATCAAGGAATGATCAGAAAATCTGTGGAAGTTCTTGACCGCTAGACCAAAGCTCTGGAAAGTATAGTCAAATAAAATAAAATGTTCTTATAATGGTGCTTCAAGGTTCCCTATAATGTCAATACTGTGAAGAGCGGTTTACATGTACCATGATATTTTTAAGAGTGTAGATATTCAACATTTATCTGTACTTTTTAACCTGCCATACTGTCCCATAAGAATGTGTTGGCTTTAGCAAATTTCTTTCCATAATTTATTACTTATAGCTTTTCAGCTTGTGCAGTTTTAAGCTTAAAGGGATACTGTCATAGGAAAAAAAAAATTTTTCAAAATGAATCAGTTAATAGTGCTGCTCCAGCAGAATTCTGCACGGAAATCCATTTCTCAAAAGAGCAAACAGATTTTTTTATATTCAATTTTGAAATCTGACATGGGGCTAGACATATTGTCAATTTCCCAGCTGCCCCAAGTCATGTGACTTGTGCTCTGATAAACTTCAGTCACTCTTTACTGCTGTACTGCAAGTTGGAGTGATATCACCCCCTCCCTTTTCCCCCCAGCAGCCTAAAAACAGAACAATGGGAAGGTAACCAGATAACAGCTCCCTAACACAAGATAACAGCTGCCTGGTAGATCTAAGAACAACACTCAATAGTAAAAACCCATGTCTCACTGAGACACATTCAGTTACATTGAGAAGGAAAAACAGCAGCCTGCCAGAAAGCATTTCTCTCCTAAAGTGCAGGCACAAGTCACATGACCAGGGGCAGCTGGGAAATTGACAAAATGTCTAGCCCCATGTCAGATTTCAAAATTGAATATAAAAAAATCTGTTTGCTCTTTTGAGAAATGGATTTCAGTGCAGAATTCTGCTGGAGCAGCACTATTAACTGATTCATTTAAAAAAAAAAAAAAAAATTCCCATGACAGTATCCCTTTAATTTCATTGAAACCTTAGAAATCACGAGTCAGGCATAACAGACTAGTGTGGGCACATTAGTCTGGACCAATTTTCACAAGTCTCAGGTTTTCTTGCAAGTTTGATCTCTGATTCGTCTTCATAGAACCTGTATAAAACAATAAAATCTTCCATTCCAACCATTCTATGTTTGATATATAATAGATTGATGAGACAGGCCTGGCCTCTAGACATAATAAATACAATAAATGTGCAGAAACTTAGGGCCATGTGGAAAGAGAGACAGTAGGGAGGAGGCCCCTGCCCAGTTGAGCTTACAGTCTAAGTGGGTGGATAACATACAAGCTCAAATTGGAGAGCAAAAGGAGGGATTGAATGGATTTGTTAGCAAAAATAACAGACAAGTATCAGTTAGAAAGGCAGAAGAGAACCAAAATGTAGCTTGATCACGGATACCAGTTCATAGAGATTTTGCAATGGAACAAAATGGTCAACAGTATCAAAAACAGAAGATAAGTCTAGTAGTATGAGAATAGAATGCTTTGGCCTTAGCAGTCTGGAGATCATTTGCAACTCTACACAAGGCAGTCTCAGTGGGTGCAAAGAAAGTTACCTATAACTATACAATGGAGACAATAAAATTACCTCCACTCATTTCCTATTTTGCTCAAATAGAATAACTGCAAGGGTTGGACCATTAAAATGTGTCTTTCCATATTTTCATGGGTCTGCTGTGTCATACTCACAGTGTATTTAATTTAATGCACATCATCTGAGTTGTATTAGGAAAAGGTTTGGTTGGTCAGTACAATCATCTTCTCATATTTCACCACAGAAGAACAGGAGGAAAACCAAGTAGCACTATCCATCTTCGCTAATTTGAGGGTATCACAAAAGCCTTCTCCCTTGGTGGTCCAGGAGGACAAACATTAGGAATCAAAGCTTGGAGAAGACATAACAATATTTCCTACTCTCTAGACAACTTCTTTGTCTTTGTCAGTTATCTGGACATATTTGTTTGGGCCAACCACATACATGAGACAAAGTCCATTGAGTAGTATAAAATAGGCTTCAAAGCAAAAGTTCATCTCTCCTCTTGATAGAGATACAACTGCATGGAAAGAATCCTTGGAATGATCTTTCCATTGTGGCCACAAAAATGTAGGCAGATAAGGAGACAATGAGAGTTCAGCAGCTGTGTTTAGAAGGTAAACAACCCATTGTGCCCAGCTTCTAAAATCATCTGTATGAATTATCTGCATATAGTTTCCCCGGCATTGCCTCCTAGAAATCAACCTTGTTGGGTCAGTTAAGCAAGTTCCGTTCATTCGGTGGATAACAAAACTTCCATCGTTGGGTACAAGAAGTTGCTCATTCCCCTGAGCTAAATGGCAGAATAAAATTCCAGCATTGAAGAATTAATTGTAGACTTCAAAGATTTCTGTTTACACAGAGATCATCCACTTTAATGAAAAAAAAACATTTAACATAGTTTCTTTTAATGTTTTATTGTTACTGCATTGCTTATTAAATTCACATATTATTCATTTCTACCATGGAAAAAATCACATTCAGTTTTTTACATGGAGCACAAGGAGCAAAAACAGACTAGGATTTACAGGAAACAAAAGAAAATAGTTTGTGCCCAAGAGCTTCCCTTCTAATTACAGGTATCCATAATGCTCGGGACCTGGATTTTGGAATTATTCTGAAATTTGGATTTCGTTTATTTAAACAATAATTAAACTCAACACGATTGTTCTTCCTTCAATACGGATGAATTATATTTTAGTTGGGATCAAGTACTGATTTATTATTATAGAGAAAGGAAATCATTTTTTAAAATGATTTGCTTAAAATGGGGTCTATCGGGAGACGGCCTTCCCATAATTCAGAATTTAATGGATAACGGGTTTCTGGATAATTGATTCCATACCTGTAATATGTTAGAAAAAGCTCAGGGCCATATTCCTGCCCTTATAGACCAGGGTCAGAAAATGATAAATTACATATTTATAAGGATGATATTTTGGGGCTGGGCAGCAAAGGAACCTAGTAGACTGGAGATGAGACTGCTGATATTTATTATAATTCATATAGTGATTATCTGGAATCTTCATCCCATGGTAGACTTTTAATTCCACTGGTTCCTGGAAATTCTCAAGTCTTTTTTTGGCCAAAAAGAACAATTGCAAATTATAACTGTTAGCAGCCTCTGGTCTTAACTTCTAAAGCTTGAATAATCAGTAACAATTTCCCCCCTACTAATATGCTTTTACATTGTCTGAAAAATGGGAGAATTCCTGCCAAGACAATGGAACATATTTCAGTAATTACAAGCTCATCCTGTCTTCTCCTTTTTAGAAATATGCCTACAATATAAACCTATTTATAAAAGGCTGTGACTCAATTGGTAAATCTATTTAGGGGGTGGGGGTTATTGGCTATTTATAGAGCACAGAAATTAAAAAGAGATAACTGAATTGAAATCAAACATATGGGTAACATCTAAATTGTGTGCTAATGAAATTTTATCTCAGCCTATTCCCATAAATAGGCTTCAAAAAGCCTACAGTGATGAAAATAATAAAAAATTAAGTGTAGGAGGGTAAAGGTTTCCTCATCTTTACGTTTAGCAGTCCCCATAATCGTTGGGACGGGGAACTGGTTCCCTTTCTACGTTAAAATGTTCTGCGGCAGTTCTACAATGGGCCAGGGGTGTCAGGTGTCCCCAGTGTGTTCGGTCTGTCTGGACTCCACTGCTGGATGAGGTGGTTGGTACTGGAGAGCCTGAGGTGGAGGTAGGCCTCAGTAGGTATAGATAGATAGGTCTAGGAGTGAGAGTTAGGCTAAGGGCAGTTAGTAAAGCAGCCTGAGGCTCCAGTGAAGAGGCAAGGAGGGTTAGTATCCCGAGGCATCACCCACCAGCATGTGCTGGAAATCTTTTGCCAATTTCTGTTCTGGGCCACCAATAATTCTGGGGCAACAAGAGTATGGTGGTGCAGTGCTGAGTAGAAAAGCACCCTGTATCTTGCAGCTTTGGAAGAAGAGACACTAGTGATGGGCGAATAAATTTGCCAGGCTTAAATTCACGCCGAATACATTTGCGAAACTGCTGTGAAAATTCGCCAGTGTCAAAAAAAAATCGTATGCGCGTCAAAATTGACGTATGTCAACATTTTTCAGAAGCCCATTGACTTTAATGCACCCATCAATACAGACGCAGGCCTCGAAATTCGTGTTTCTCGAATTTTTGACCGTTTCGCGAATTTCGCCGGAAACGTGACAAATTTACCCATCACTGAGAGACATTGGCCTGGGATCTTAAGTAATCGAGTAAAATCACTGTGGGGTGCCTAACAACTTCCACCGCCCTCTCTCGTGATTCTACCTTTCCTTGTCTCCTTGTCTTTTAAGGTACTTTGCCAGAGATTCATGAAAAACTAAAACCGATGATGTGTAAAGGGTGAATAACTGAGAAGCAGCATGGGGAATACAAAGAAAAGTATTGAAATAGGAACTCTAACAGTGTATAAGGGCAGAATATTTTGTGCAAAAAGGGTCTTTGCCAGTATCAGAACATAAAGACTGGTTTCTTCAGCGTTCCAGCTTGTCTTAGTCTCACCTTACCAAAAAATTACATTCATCTGCAGTTTATTTAAGAACACAAACTACAGCTAATGGGAACTGTTAGATAATCCTAGCAATGCCATGCAATGCCTGCTCCTCACACGTAAGTTGTTGCTGCTGGCCCACATCTCCATTCCAGCCTGCCATCGGGTCAGTCCAGTGGTAGAGCAATCCAATGAATTCAGTTGGGTTAAGAACTTGAGCCAAAAGTTGCAGGAGTACAAGTAGTTTTTATCATAAGTGGTTCATTTTTCAGAGGAAAGACGCAGTGTAATGTAAAGACTTAATGCTGCGTTATTGTTCAGTGATAGGTAATTGTGCGTCAGTCATACCTCATTAGAAGTCAAGTTACTCTACAAAAACAACAGCAGTCATTTAAATAAGTGTGTTAAGGACCATAAAATTGCATTTTAATGGAAGAAAGAAATACAGCACTTAGAACATTAAACCTAACACAATGTGCTGACTTCAAGATGACATTGGAGTAAAAAGTTTACAGATGTTAAGAATAATCCCAAGAATTAAACTTTGCATGTGCAAATCATGGACCAAGAGCTGAAGGCTGAACCAAGAATTAAGCTTTGCATGTGCCAACCATGGACCAAGAGCTCAAGGTTGAACCAAGAATTGAGCTTTGCATGTGCCAACCATGGACCAAGAGCTGAAGGCTGAACCAAGAATTAAGCTTTGCATGTGCCAACCATGGACCCAGAGCTGAAGGCTGAACCAAGAATTACGTTTTGCGTGGGCCAACCATAGACTAAGAACTGAAGGCTGAAACAGGTCATGGCTGGGGCACCACCAAGAGGCAGGAGTAGGCAAAGATTCTGATCATCCTACCAAGCAACCACAAAATCCCCTTCAAGTCAACAGCTTTGATTAATAGACACATCTCAACATGCTTCACAAATGTGCCAACCACACACAATGTATGGGCAACCTGTCATGACTACCTAACCTAAACAATCAGGAGAGTAAGTGAAAACAGGAAACCGATTGTTACCACCTCAAACATATATCACAAACCAGTCTGCTACATAGGCCGGTCATTAAACCAGTTGACCCAAACATTTCCCATGTTCCTATGTTCTTTTTAGAGGACAGTTGGAGGGATCCTTTGTGTAGCAGGTTTATAAAATGGTGCTAGACTACTTCACTTACAGCCAAACTTCTACTGTGGGTAATCCCTCCAATAGGTCATGGCCCAACCTCTCCATCCAAACTGCTTTCCTTCAAATATGTCGCACTATATTCCCAGTGTCCCTAGAAGGAAGAATCAATATCAAAAAGACACACAATCTTAGGTGCTACATCCATCAAGATCCAATATCGTAAAACAAATCTGACATTAGATCACATTGAGGAGTACAGGAACCCAAAGATAAAGTGTATACTGCCCTAGTATAGCCATATTGAAAAGATCATTAGATAGAGAGAAGAAGAAGAGGCAGAAACTTTTTCCTGGTTGCATAGTTTGCTTGAGTCCTACATCAACGGCGGGAACCAGATTGTAATCCAAGGCTTGTCATTGCATATGACTTTATGTCTAATTCATTGTGACATCATTTAGCCAATAAATGTTATTACATTAACGGAAACGTCTTATTTTCCGTTTTGAGCTACAACTACAAGGCGTTTCTATTGGAATGTAGTCCTGCCAAAAAAGGATTCAATAAGCAAAGGTACTAGAGCGGGAGAGTATGGCATAAGACCAAAAGTCAGGTGGTGACTTCCAAAAAGTTGCACAAACTTTGTGCCATAGCAAGACTGAGCCGTGGTCTTCAGGGGTGACTGTTATGATGAGTTCTGCTAGACCTTTAGAGTTTAGGGTCTCATTATCTACGTCATGAGCTCCACGATGTACGCCATTGCTTTATGGTGTTAATTCACCAGCGTTATTCCCCGTTACAACCGTATGGGGAACATAACCGCACAAAGACTTTACTCCATCAAAACGTCAGCACAATAGGCTCACAATAGCGTAATATGGGATGTTCCTGCCACTTATGAAACTTTGAGTTAGACAAAGAGAACATTTTTGGCTTGAAATATTTTCCACAGCTTTATAAATATGGCCCTAAGTATTTCCCTTTAATATTTCCATACATTTTATTTCTAGTTTTTTTTAACAAGGTCTCTTTAGACATCTGTCTTCAATACGTCATATATATATATATATATATATAAATATCATTTTTTTAAATCCTTCTCTTGATCTGATCAGTGTCAGGGGGTCGTTTCCCTTTATTAGGCTGCTTTAAACAATCAGCCACACACTCCCAGTTAACTTGCACAGAGTAAGCTTTGTAAACACGGCCTGGCAGGAGCTGCTTGCATGAATGGTAGAACAACGACCATGTACTTTACATGTGGGGGGGGAGGATGAATTTAGTTGGAAACCTATTGGAACTTTAGAAACGGGTCTTTGTTACAGATAGATATAGTCATATGTATATTATATATTTACATATATAAATGAGTGAAATTAAGGAAATCACAAAGCTCCATTATTGCAAAATTTTACCATCTCTTGAATTTTTCTGTGCGTTTGACAATTTTTAGA
The DNA here is from genome assembly GCF_017654675.1 of Xenopus laevis. Lineage (NCBI taxonomy): Eukaryota > Metazoa > Chordata > Amphibia > Anura > Pipidae > Xenopus > Xenopus laevis. Next base: position 3,644,723 of record NC_054388.1, on the reverse strand, counting down.
GAATGAGACAGTTTTGCTCATCACTACTATTAGAATACAGTGAGAAGTTTCATGAATATGGAACTGGACCATAAAAATGAGTAGGACAGAGAGTGCAGCTCCGTGTACTTGTAGTCCCCCACCCCTCCGCATACCTTCATTAGAAATCTATACATGATATAATAGATAAGGGAAGCAGCTTCAAGAGTATTTTCAAGAAGGGCAGAGGAGGAGAGTGAATTTTGTTTGGGTTCCAATAGAAGACTTTTTTGGTGTAGCAGTTGGTCTGTTTTTTGAAGAAACGAAGCCCGCTGGTTCTAAAGGAACTGCCCTACCCAACCTGGCTTCTATCTTCTCATTCTGCCCCATGAGGGACTAATTCTAGGTTTATGCAAGCATGGCCATACAACCATAACCTGGTACCCTCACCTTGACCTGATGCATTTTTGGAATTTAACCTAAACACCATCTTTGTCCCCATTGTTAATTGGACTTTATTTCTTTTTAATTAAAGGCTGAACTAAGAATAAGCTTTGCATGTGCAAATCATTGAAAGCTGAAGGCTAAACCAAGAATTAAGCATTACACATCACATAATATATTAATATTGGTGGTTTTTCTCATATCTATGGAATCAATTTATTGATACAACCTTTTTTTTATGTATTGATGCTAGATATTGTTCTTTCCAACGTGGTGGTGCAATACAAGCATTTTGTATGCTGTGTGCCATATCCTGGGGACCTGTTTCTTCTTGATATGGCAGTTTGATTCTGTTTTGCTGCTGGGCACACATCACAAGTGGGGGTTCCATAAAACTTGGTGCTAAGGTGAGAATTGGATTAGGTTTGACGTAGGAGGTGGCAAAGGTGCAGAAGAGCTGGCAGGCTAGAAGATGCTTTGGACTAGAAAGGGGGAGAGCTAGGGCAAAAGGCAATGTGGGTGCTTTGTCAGCTGACTTAATAATGGTGGTAAAGACTCATCTAAGGCTGCTTCCTTACCATAGTTTTGTGAAGATTAAACCTTCCTTTCACTCTTGCTACTTCCCCTCAACAGGAACCTCACCTTGAATCTTCTATTGTAAGCTTCTATTCTATATACATTGTAATAACCATGGCCACCATCAGGATGAGTCACAGTTGAGGTCCTGGATAAAGAGGACAACCTGATTTGTGTACCACAAAAAGGTCAGGGCTTGGAGAGGTGATGGGAAATGGGAAATTTTGGGCATAATTCGGCATTCTTGGAGCAGATCGAGGGCATGTTTAGACATGTCCTAGTTATTATGACTTATTCATTGTTCACAGAGTTATAGCTGCACCCTATATAAACCTGTAGAGTGTTTGACTTGAATGGTTCTTCTGCTAACCTACTAGCCGTTCTACAAAAATAAGTGAGTCTGTGCACTGGATGAAAATTTGGCCTCAGAGAAGTTCTGCAACTTCTGGGGAATGAACCAGTTTATTTGTAAATAATTATGGCCACGTCTGTCAACAAAATATGGAAATTCATTTTCACCTGAAAAAAAGCCCACATTGACCGATGATAGTCACTTCATTTATTAACAAAAATATCACTTTGAAAAGATAAATGGAAAAATTCACGTCCAGTTTATACAGCCATAAAATATATATTTGCTGTTCTCTGGAACATTGGTCAACTGGTGTGTCATCAATGAAACGTTATACCACTAGAAACAACACGGTGCCAACCTGGTGTCTGGATATTTCTAAAGAAGATGCTGAGGAGCAAATATGTCTGTCTAACAGGAAGCAGGGTACAACATGTTATCCGTGTAAGAAAAATGAGGTATTATAGTATAGTAAGGAGCAGCCACTCAACAGGCAGAATTTAACCTTAACTAGACACTTTGCATCATGAAAAAGTCATGGGTTACAACACTAGACATAATGGAGGTGTGAAGAAGCTGGTGGTTCGCTTGCCAGTAAGACAGTAGCTGCTTAGGCTAAAACTACAAGCTAAGCTAGTGACTTTTGAGTAAATAAGGTAACAATAAATATACTTCCACTTCTAAATGTTTCCATCAGAAGTAGAAGACCATCTGAGGAGAGGGTTTCCTTTTGTTTTTTGCTTTCTACCTTTACCAACTTTCAGGACAAGGAAATATTGTTACTTTGACTAACCTGAAATGCTCTCAGGTTGAAGACAAAGGCATACATTGTATTCTGTTTTACAAGGGAGAGAAAGAAGAAAATTATCCTATGTGACGCCATCTGGCCACCCAGCTGTCAGTACAGATTCTTATCCCACCTGGACAGTTTTCTAGCTGAAATGTCTGTCCTTACACAATTTCCAAGAGTAGCAAGAGCTCCAAAATGACTTTTCGTCTTCATCAAAAACCGGCCACAAACAGTCTCATTTTAACAGTTAACTCTGCCCCTCTAAACATAGTCTGAAGGTTCTTGTCCCATGAATGTGGACAAGGTTTGAAAATCCCATTGAACACATAGGTCAATCTATGCAGTCCTCTCCAAGCTAACTGGTCTTTATAGGCCCCTGTTATGATATGATTTTTGGACAAGGGGCCAAATGATCAGATCAGCCCTATTAGGTAGGGTTTTATGAGGTCATGCATGGCATGATGCAATGTTTGGATCAAGGGCCAAAGGACTGGATCAGCCATATTAGGCCGTGTTGGGTGAGTTTGTGTGTGTGTATGGCCTATATCCTAAAGCATTGCATATTAGTAGATGACACGGTCAATATCCTTTATTTAAAGCTGGTAAATAGCAAAGGAACATGAAGGCAGCGAGAAAGGAAAGAATGAAATCCAGGTGGAACTGATTATCTGTGGGTATAAGTTTAGAAAAACATTTCCTCACATGGGCTGTCTGCACACTAGATCTATGGAGATTTTCCAACCAAATCAAAATCTGCCGATTGAGCAGATTAATATAAATTCACCTTGTGTCTCAGTCTTTAATATTACATATATGCAAGGGAAAAGCCATATATCTAGGTTATGCGTATAAATAGAGAAATGGTTGTCAATGGTTGAACATCTATAGCTGCATATTATGTGTCAACCCAACAAAACAGTCATAAATTAATGTCAAATATTACTATATCTAAACTCATACAAGCATTTCTATTATTCGTATGCCCTTCTTCATTGTAGCATATAATGTACTACTGTATATTATTCAGTTGTAACATAGGGTGTCCCAAAACCCAGAACTAACACCAAGGTACTGGTCACGGCTCACACTTCTGCCTATAACAGCCGCCTTTGGCCCTCGGCTACTCGGATGCCACCAGGTCTTAAAGTGAGAGGACCAGGGGGAGAGTTTTGGGTAGACAAGGGGAAGGACGGGAAAAACAGGACTCGTAGGAACAGACTGAGGTCAATGCCAAACAGACAATATCAGGAACCAGAAATTTAGTCAGGATGAACAGGCCTTGGTCAAACCAATCAGTAACATGCTACAGAATCGAGATCCAGAAGAGTGGTCAATAACAGGCTAGGGTCAATACAGGCGATACATCAAGAGTCAGGGACAACCAGGCAAGGGTCAAGGACAAAGATGAGACTTGTGCAAACGCACCCAGGAACTATGAAAATAGACCTATATTGGGCAATGAGTGCTTGGTTGAGGCCTCTTTAAATATTTGAATTCCGTGACACCCGTCCGGTTTTCAGAAAGGCTGCACGGGTCTAAATAAGGAAAACCAGGCAGGATTACCATTGATTGACATGGTGATCAGCCAAACACTGATCACCACGTCATAGCCCGTCCCCATGACAACGTCACTGTAACGTCAATGTCCAGCCCCCTGCCTGGATCGTGGGCCACTGAAAGGTGGTAACCTTAACACTCGATGACATCACATCCAGCGGCAAGTTTATAAATGACGCACGTGTCAAAACCAAAGGAGGAAACTACGACTGCGGCCTCCCCACTAGACCTCCAGGTACCCCAACAGCAGTGCTGAAATCTGCCCATTAGATATATATCCTTTATTATTGTGTGTCTGTCTCTGATACAACTGCATTTTATAAATCCTCCATGTAAAATATATCTTTTACTGATCCTGCTCATCTCACAGCGACTGCCCTTATGTGCGCTGCTGACAGATATACACGGAGCTGCTGGCACGGCTCTGCCTTCGAGGAACATCATTTATTTTGGTAACATTTCATGCGTTGGCAGCGGAACATGTCCTTACTCTGTTTTACTTTCTTAAAATGATCCCATTATACCTGGTTTCGATTTATGTTAAAGGGAAAAGAACATAAGAAAATAAAGTTCTGCACAATACACGGCATGATATTGATATTTCATTGTTACTTTTATTTTATAGGTTTTTCCCATTTTGTTGAAGGGATTTCTTGGAGAAGAGAAAAGTACTGACACATTTACACAGAGCTTTATCAGTCCCTGCCCTGTGGAACTTACAATCTAAGGTCCCTATTAGAGTCAACACAACACACTAGTGTTAGATAAATGATAAAAGCTTCAAACTCTACCCTCCAGATTGATCCATGTATGGTGACTGCCAATGGGCCTGCAACTTCCACCCCCCTACACACACCTAAATGATGTTGTAGTTGGCCTGGGGGCCAAACAATTATATTAGTTGGATTTGGTGGATGGACAAATCAGGCAAAGATCCGCTTGCTGACCTTGCCAAATGAGTGAATCAGTCTAAAGGTGGCCATACTTGGTCGGATCATCTCAGCATGTAAGGCCAGTCATGGAGCCCCACATACCGATAATCCTGGTATTCTGGCGGACTGCTGTTTATGGGCATTAGTGAAAAAATTTCCATTGGCCAGGGGAAAAGAAGCGAGGGGGAGCCTCATCTCTGTGGTTCTTCTCACTTTTTGCTGTTAGCAGTTGATCCCATTGGATTGAACAATGGAGAGGTGGCCATGCACCTGTATAACCCAACATAGGGCAATAGGACCATGTGGATTGGGCCATTCATTTTAACTGTCTACAAATCTTGCTATGGCTCCAACATCTCCATTGTTGTCATTCCACCCTACGCCTACGTTCTGTCCAATGTTGTTTTTTCCTCACTGATGTCTATGGCCCCCTGTTGGTCTCTATCTGCCCCAGTCACTTCTTCAACTGCTCCCTCTTGTTTCTGTCATTTCTCTCTTCACCTTCCTCTATGTGCCCCTTACTCATGGTGTAAAAATGGAATTGAGTCACTGAAAACTCAAAACATCAACAGCCAGTAACCAAATCCAATCACACTTGCGTCATCAGTCAACCATGAGCACGAGTCATATACAGTATCTCTATTTCATTTTATGGTTCATTTTTATGTCGTTTTTAATTGTCCCCTTTATTATCTTGCTTTTAGCTTCCACCATAACTGGATTTCCATGGCCATTGAATACAATATAAACAAGAGAGATTCTATCATGAAGAATACATCAATACAGTAACAGATAATGTTTTTGTGTCTATCCTCATTAACACACAACAAATAACAGAGAATATTGCCTTTGAACCAAATACATTTGCAAAGGGATCTGCGTTGAATCTGTAGGCCACATGAAGCAAGACGCAAGTTTCTGTTGGATTTTGAACTGGTCATTTAATTGCATTAACCATGTTTATTTTGGATTTTCACGCTTTCAGGAAACCACATCAAACATGTTTAACATTCAGATGTGAAGTCCTCAAAAACCACATAGAGGAGCAAGACGAGTAGCTCAGTAGTCTCTTAGTGACAAGTACAGTAGATGGTTTAAAGGGAGATTGCAAAATATGATAGAGAAGTTGATTGCTGAACAAAATTCTCCCGGATTGAACTCTGTCATGCCGTGATGTTTAAGTGCAACCCTAGAGGCAACTGTCCAAAACACTGCAAATGCCTGAGGAAGTCAGGATACAATCAAATCCACTATTTACCAGGAACGTTGCAAAATCCTTGATTTTCATAGCACAAAGAAAGCTTTAAGCTGGTTCTGGCACATTCTTCTGAAACATATGGGGTCATGCAATAAAGGACACCACGTTTGCCCAGGCCTAGTAACCTGAAGCATCAGATGTTTGTTTTAAAGCAGATGACTAGTGGCTACCTGCATGCTATTGGTTATTAATCCAGAAGAACACTTATATCTTCCATAGGTCTATATGAAAACTGTTACTTTTAGTATTAGTGTTAGTAGGTCCTCAATGTCAGTTGGACTGGTGGGGCCTAGGAGGTCCAGTCCAAAACTTTCTATAGGGGCCTCTTCATGAGCACAGGGGCAGTTATATGGGCAATTCTCAGCAAGTGGAATTGTTATCTAAATGTACCAGATTTTCATAATTTGTTAGTTTTACACTGAGGAGGTCCCAAATTTGAGCAGAACAGGGCAATTGTTATAAGAGGCACATGGGAGCAGTGGTTAAGACTGGAACAATGAGTGGGAGAAGTCAAAAGTGCAGGAGGGAAACATTTTTTTGTTGAGGTGGGGTTGGCGATGAAAACCTATGATGGGCAGAAAAGTGTCCAAAGAATAAAATCCAATACATGGTTATAACGATACAGGTTTCAAGTAAGCTTGAGGAAAAGAACAAAAGTGAAAACGCCAAGCAGAACCATCACTGGTCTATCACATGTCCAGTCCTATTCAAGATGCCTCATCCTGAGGAAGTATCTCACCATCCAACATCCTTGAGTGGGTCCATTATCAAATCGTCCAAGCTAGATCTTCTCTATGTTCTCCTAAATAATCTGACCCTTCTTCTTTTTGGTCTCTCACATGTTTAACTTAGAGAGTCTGTGGAATCATTCCAACGCAATCCAATCCTGGTTGAACATCGCTCTTCATTTGACTGAGATATTCCCCTATTTACCTTGCAAATCTCCCTTACAAAGCAAATACAAGCTGTTTTTGACAGGTGCCTCATGAAGCCTCCAGGGAACTCGGAGGAGATTATATTTATACAAAAAAAATGTCATATAAACAGTAGTGATTGGCAGGTGTTTCTAATGAGACCAGTCTTGCTGCTTGACTTTTTTTCAAATGTACAGAGTCTATATTTATCCAGTTCCCTTCTGCATTTCTGTTTTTCTAGTATTTAAGCGAATTTAAAGTTTTTTTTGACTGTGAAGTTGAATCTGCATTCAGGGTTGCAAATTTACTGGGAAGCCTGAGGAGAAACAGAACTAAAAGTCAATATCAGTGTCAAATAAACACTGCACAACCACAGGCACGTGGCACGGAGGGTCATTATAAGCATGAAGACCTCAAAAAAATATATGCATTGGCCTTTAGTGTTTTATTTATTCCTATGGCTATGGACACCTTTATCTAGGATAGCTTCATCTGGCCCCAGTAAATGCTAGTATCACCATTTGTAGAAGAAAATCCCACAACTTTACCATTTTTACTGAGGCTTTAAAGTGGAAACCAAATCCAATCTCAAGGCATGCCTTGGAATAGTCTACCTAAACCTGATGTTCTGCATCTCTAGCCAAGCCCCATCATCCTTCAACCCCTTTCCATCCTCCTCTCACCCCATGGGGTTTTCATCAATGTGATCAATCTACTGCAAGAGCTGGAGCAGGCGACGTGACATAACACATGTGCAGTTTTCATTTTGCACCACCATATGTGACAAGTAAATAAAGCAGACATCATGGTCATTGTTTGGTTCATCAGAGTCTATAGTGCTATTAGCTATTCAGGGTCCAAGAGTCCTCTTATCCAGGCTGGCTATAAATTCTTATTTCAAGGTTGGGGACAGATATATTATTGCCCCAAAACAGTTCTTTCATTGAGATTTGTTGCGCCATCCTTTTTATTTGTGTCACATTCCAACTAGTGTTGGGTTGCAGATGGTCTCCAAGTCTCCAGTGGCTGTAAATCTTCTATAGGTCACTACACATTGTAGGAGTCTTGACCCTTTCTTCCTGAGGTCTATGTTGTCACATAAATCGAGGTGACCAGATGATCTGACACATCAGGAGACTATAAAATTGCCGTTTTGCTGGGCTCTGGGGATTCCACAATGATCTGTCACCTTATGTAAAAATAGCTGTCAACATTCAGGGCCATTGTTTGGGATGCTCAGTCTGGGTGGTTCTACAGGGAGCCATCTGGGAAAAATGGACAGACTGGTCATTATCTTTTTTTTTATAGAATACTTAAACTGCACAAATCATAGCAGCAATTATGTTTTTAATATAAACCTTTGTTTTGTTTTAGTAGAAAAGGAGAGTGTTGAGAGGTATCGGCTGCACTGATTTTCATATGGAATTATTTACCCAAAAACCAATCCTGGCAAGGCAAACTAGACCAATCCACATGTGTGGCCCCACTAAAACAAGGATATAACTCCCTTAACTACTAATTACTATTGTTTCAAATTCCACATTTTTGAAGATAGCAGATGAGGCATCTAAAACATTTTCAAAAGAAGAAAAGCCTAGCCCAAAGAATCAGAGGGTGAGGGACGTTTGCACAAATTTGCCTTTGAGCAAAATACCTTCATATATAGAGGAGACATTTCAGTCTTCCTCGTGGAGACAAAGACCTAATGAGCTGAGATGTTTTCAGTTGGGCTCCTTAATAAATGCACAACACAATCAGACATTAAAAAAACCACAATGAAGATGGAATAAAACCATGGACATGAGACACCAGTGTCCAACCAGAATAAATTCAATGGAAAATAGCCCCAAAGTGCAGCACAGTGTGATTGGCATTGTTTGCTGCATGCACCTAGAATGGAATGGGAATCCTAGAGCCAGAGCCTGGACCTACCAGGGCTGCCAAATTAGGGCCTGAACCCCGTCCCACCACCTCCATTGCCCCATGCTCCCAGGGAAGATCCTGGAGCGCAGTTGCCTTGAGGTGTAGGTCTGGGCTGGTGGCCCAGACTGACCCTGTCTAGAGCTGCAACCTCCGAATGTGGGGGTGGTGCCAGGATCCCCAGTGCCTAAAGAATCAGCGCACAAGTCATTGTGAGAACAAGAGCTGAAACTGATGCCAACTTCAACATTCTGTTCAATGACAATGGAATTAAAAACATGGCGACTGCATCCAAAATTGCACTTATTTCCCAACTAGTGGTGGAAAATAACCCCTAAAATCCTGGCGTCTCACAAAATCGACTAACAAATGAATGCAGGTTGTTGGAACTCTTCCAATTCTTCAAAGTGCAGGGAAGAGCTCAAAGTGCAAAAACATGGCGGGTTGCACCTCATTTTTCCTCACTTTGCACCTTGTCCTGCACTCCATAAATAAACGTGGATTATATAGCACCCTGTGAAAACGACTCCATTTTTACACCGACCATTTCATTGTCCAATTGGAAGAAATGTAACGTAAAAAACTCATCAAAACCAGCCTGAAATGATTAGATACATCTTAGCAATGAACGATATACTCTGTAATGTGGTTTGTACTTGTAATTATATATATATATATATATACACTTGTTACACACACACCACCACATGGCACATCTACTTAATTAGAACCATATTGCATTGGATAAATGTTATCAATGTTAGATTTTCGGATCCATTTCCCTCTGGTGTTTTTGTAACATTCCTATTCGAGGACTGTAGAAAGACGATCCCTCATTCATAGCTCGTGTTGACTGGGCCCATATGGTCTCCACAGTAGCCTGTAACCACCGCCAGCCACAAATGCAAATGGTTTACATATACTTACCCTAGGGAAAGAGAAAAACCAATGCACAGGTTAGACAAGGCTTTTCAAAAACACAGAAAAATATTTTGGTGGAGATTCCATTAAAAGCCATGTTCATATTCTTGTAGCACGGGATTTTATTAGTCTGGTTTTCTGCTTAATGTCTTATAAGTAGAAAGCCCCTCTCTCCTACCCAACCCTTGATATTGAGCAGGGATGTCTCACATCCTGAACAAACCCATGGATCTCATTGTAAGTCGATGCCTGGAATTTTCCAACTTGAGCCTCTAACTACCCCATATGCTTTATGGCACACTGTGCGGCTTCCGGTGGGAATGTTTTCCTAAGAGAAGACCTCATACATCAATACACCTCTTCCACAAAGTATGAAATAGCCATTCTTTAAAGGGCAGCATTGTGCGCATGTTCTCCAAGCAGGACTTTAATGACAGCAATGCCCACCTCACATTTCCACATTTCTCCTACATTCCTTTCCTTCATATACATCACTTCTCCCAATTAATACAATGATGCTCTGTACTTTATTTCCACTCGTTTTCTTTAACGAGCACAAGAGTTTAAGGCATGGAAATAAATAGATCATATAGTCAGCCTAAACTGACTGGTAGGGCAGCATATTGACTGGAGGTTGAAGGAAGAATTCAGGACTATTGAAGGGGAACTATTCGATGAAGTAAAACTTCAGCATGTGATCGGCTGGGAGCATCTAAAGAACTTCACAGTTGGCCAATATCATGTCATTTTGTAGGTCTGTCTGTTGTTTTATTCAATCATTCAGTTCTAACTGTCACCAGCCTGGCATTTAAGCTTCAATTGATGTTTGCTATGGTTGAGCGTTGTCCTGATCGTGGAGGAGGACCTGGAGGAGGATTGATGTTTGCTTTGGTTGAGCGTTGTCCTGATCATGGAGGAGGACCTGGAGGAGGATTGATGTTTGCTTTAGTTGAGCGTTGTCCTGATCGTGGAGGAGGATCTAGAGGAGGATTGATGTTTGCTTTGGTTGAGCGTTGTCCTGATCGTGAAGGAGGACCTGGAAGAGGGTACCCTCTCATCACCACCACCAGATTTCCCAACTGCCCAGTCATGGGGTACTTTTTTTTTCTTCAAATTTTTTTATTCTTTAGGGTCACCCCCTAAAGCTACCAGGTCCTTGGATGCCTATACAGAAATGTAGCCCTGTTGATTCCATTGGGACCTACTGTTACTATCTTTCCCAATGGACACCATTATTTCTATCTACAGGTGCTTTACTTTTGTACCAACTATGCCCAGCCGCAGCTTCGAAGACAGCCCTGCTTGAGGTCACTATTATTCCTCCACTGCTTGGTTGCTAAGGTAATTTGGACCCTAGCAACCAGATAACTGCCGACATTCCAAACTGGAAAGCTGCTGAACAGAAACAAACAGAAAGAAAATTAAAAAAAACACTCCTTATAACTATGTACAGGGGTCATGGGCGTCCACAGAGGGGGGCAAGAGGGGGCAGTGCCCCTCCCGGGACTGTCCACACAAATCTCTCTGCACGCTTAATTTTACCCACAGCCAGCGCTTCCCAACTGCCTCCCCCAGTCTCCGGGCTGACTCTGATTGACGTCACGGACGCCGCCGCGATGTTGCCGACGCAACGTGACGTCGCCGGCGCGACGTCGCCGACGCAACGCGACGTCACGTCGCCACTCGCCAGGGTGCTTTGTGAGGACGAGTCGAATGCGCGGGAGCTGAGCTGAGCGATGAAAAAGAAATAGGTGAGGACCTGCCCTTTTCTCTCCCCAACCTGATCTCAGCCTGCTCCTTCCTGATTCACGAGGTCCCCCATCCCTGGCCCCTTCATGTCAAGACCCTGCCTCACATCAGTAGTACACTCCATCTACTTCCAAATCTGCCAATAAACTATCCCAACCACTTCCACACTGGGGCACCTAAGCAATTACATTCCATAAATTCATTCCACCCTTTATTATAGTGGTCATTCCCTATATATATATATATATATATATATATATATATATATATATATATATATATATATATATAATTTGTCTGTTGGGGGATGCTACCCTAAACTAAATTACTTGCCCCCCCCTGGAAAAATTTCTGCGGACACCCATGACAGGGGTCTCTTAAGTTCAGCATATTGTGGGTGCCCCATATAGTAGAGCCGGTGGGAAGGTGAACAAAGGAGCTAGTGTGAGATTTGGCATGTCTATTTCATGCAATTCCACCAAATTTCCTGGATTCCCCCTTCACCCCATGTTTGGCAAAAATGAATCTGAAAATGGAAGAGAACCACCAAACGATAGGCACATGTTGCATAGCCAACCCTAGTGCCACACAACTGTACCTAGTTGCACACACCCCAAAAAACGTGATTTCATCCATGTTTTAGATATCAAATTGAACAATAACACAACTTAGATATTCTGGTTGGCCAACTGAATGCTAAGAAAGGTCCATCAGACTCTACGAGCGACAATGAGCTGAGAAAGTCTCGGAGCCAAGGAGCTTCCTCTGTAAGTTGATTTTGTCCAGCAGGAAGGCTTGGAGTTCATGCTCCCAAAAAGAAAATAAACAGAAGGTGCGGCGTCAGGACAAGCCTGGAATGTATGGGATCAGTGAAGAGGAGGAATTGGAAAGCCAAGGAGTGTGTGTGGTGACTCTGGGTAATGTAAAGATCAAAGGGCAGTGTTTGGGTGGTGGGTCTGAGACGCTTACGACTAAAATGATTCAACACTTTTATGCCTTTTGCAGTTCTCATGTAGAGAGTTGCACGTGTTTTATGTCTGGAGGCTCCATCAAGCACCAACCCAATGAAGAATCAGCCCAATGACACCGGTACCAATGACCGGCAAGATCTTTCCCATGTCCCAACACTTTCAACAAGTTCAGCAATCGAAACAGTTTTGGTTGGGAATGTTGAGAATGGGGAGATGCAGTGGAAGGCAGTGATGGGAAAATGGGGACGAAAAATGGACAATTTAAATTGTGTGAAACTGTTTTTATTAACAGTACTCATGTCAATAGGGCTCCTTGCACTTCTGGATATATAGTTGTGCTCCTTCCTTACTTTTTCACTTGTGCCTATTGATACAGGGCAGCCCTGGAGCTTTCGGGGGGTCATTTACAACCGCTGGCCAAGATGCAGTTGCGCAAAAAAAAATCCCATCCATTAATGGTACTTGTGTTATGTACTCGGCACCACTTGGTCTTTCCCAACTTCTGTTCCAAATCAAAACCAGAAGCCCTGGAGCTGACACCATCTTTGAACTACATATCAGCATGGACTGCAGGGGGCCCAAGTTATTAGGAGGACCCAGATGGTCCAGTATCTTCTTGAACCTTCCTGCCTGCACCCATTTCATCGGATCTATTCACTCATTAGTAGGGGAGGGAAGGGGTTGTGGCAGGGGCGGAACTACCAGGGTTGCAGTTGCACCAGGGCCTGCACCCCCTTGTGGCCCTTCAGGGGATGGGTTGCCCTTCTGCTCTGCCTGCACTCGGGCCCTGGTGGTGATAGTGCCGTTACTGGGTTGTGGCAACACTCCTTGTGTTTTTGAGTGTTTCAACACAATTGTGTCCGATTGGCTTAGAAGTGCGAGTGGATTGCACTCTTTTTATTATATTAAATTATTTATAATTGGTCGCAATTGTGTCAGAAGTGACTCCCCCTGGTGACCACAATGATTCTGGAATTCTGGTAAAAAAATAAAACATGGCGATTGCCCTTAAAATTGCATTTTGCTCTCTGCACGAAAAATTCCCCATGATATTTGCACCCAAATCAGGCAGCGCTTTTAATAATGTCTATAAATGCAAAACCCTAATGAAGAATAGGACACTGCCAATGTTCTTATTTATGCAACTTTCTTCTCCCATTTACAACTTTTATTGCAATGCCAGCCTAGTTCTCCCATCCTGACTTCTTTGAGCTTTCCAGGGGATGTCCAAAAACCAGTTGTTTCGCACGTATCTGTTGGCCGCGGGGAGGGCTTCTGCCGAAACCGAAATCTAGCCCTGGAGTGCGACACAGCAAAGCTTCACACTGCCCTCTCTGTGCTCAGACTGGGAGAATCGTTTCTGAAACCTGAACTGACTCATGGAGTGAAATTCTGAGGCTGAAATGAACCCGAATGAAAACTTGGCATGGGCAGGAGAGACCGTTACTGGGTCGGCATTGTGTGGGTGGCTTTTTTTCCCCCCTTTCATGGAGGAGAGGGGGGCACTGACTAGTGGCACAGCAGCTGTCTCACATTCAAACAACACCTACTTCAGCATAAACGTTTGGCTTTATGTGACTCGACATGGAGCTGAACCACAGGTTGGCCACTAGAGAAAGGCCACCGACATTTGCTTATTTGGTATCTAGCAAAATAAATAATAGGATAGAAGGATACGGCTCCTCCAACTTAATGCACAAGCTCCATCTGAATGTAAGGGAGGATCTTAATGTAACCTGTGGCCTGAGTCTCCTAGTAGACAAGTCCTACAGAAGGTTTGGTTCCAGCCATTGAAATGTGGACCATGTATTGGACACTGCCGTCTGTCTTGGAAGAAAGGTTTTTACACTTAAAATCCATTTTACTGTCCATTCTTAAGGTTAATCTTGAAGCAATGTGTTTACAAAGATGGATAAAGAAGCCTTCAAAGAAGGAAGAAAAAGTCATCAAAGCAAGAAGAGGAAGCCATCAAAGCAGGAAGAGGAAGCCATCAAAGCAGGAAGAGGAAGCCATCAAAGCAGGAAGAGGAAGCTGTCAAATAAGGAAGAGGAAACCATTGAAGCAGGAAGAGGAAACCATCAAAGCAGGAAGGGGAAACCATCAACGCAGGAAGAGGAAGCCATCAAAGAAGGAAGACGAAGTCATCAAAGCAGGAAGAGGAAGCTGTCAAATAAGGAAGAGGAAACCATTGAATCAGGAAGAGGAAACCATCAAAGCAGGAAGGGGAAACCATCAAAGCAGGAAGAGGAAGCCATCAAAGAAGGAAGACGAAGTCATCAAAGCAGGAAGAGGAAACCATCAAAGCTGAAAGTGGAAGCCATCAAAGCAGGAAGATGAAGCCTTCAAAGAAGGAAGAGGAAGCCATCAAAGCAGGAAGATAATGTCATCAAAGCAGGAAGAGGAAACCATCAAAGCAGAAAGTGGAAGCCATCAAAGCAGGAAGAGGAAACCATCAAAGCAGGAAGAGGAAACCATCAAAGTAGGAAGACAAAGCCATAAGAGCAATAAGAGGAAACCATCAAAGCAGGAAGAGGAAGCCGTCAAAGAAGGAAGAGAAAGCCATCAAACCAGGAAGAGGAAACCATCAAAGCAGAAATTGGAAGCCATCAAAGCAAAAAGAGGAATCCATCAAAGCAGGAAGAGGAAGACATCAAAAAGCAGGAAGAGGAAGCCATCAAAGCAGGAAGAGGAAGCCATCAAAGCAGAAAGTGGAAGCCGTCTAGTGCTAATTAGTACTAATTATCTGGTACTAATTATCGCGTTCTAATTGTCTGGTGCTAATTGTCTGGTACTAATTGTGCTCTTTGCAGAAATTCCTCAAATAACCCCCCACCATGTGCTCGAAGGGAAAGTGTTGCTTGTAGTTCAGCTCCATCCTGTGCCTGAAATATTCATCTGCCCTGTTATCCGGGTTGCAAACAAGGATGTGTTAAGAAAACTTGCAGTTGGTCTTTGTTTTTTCTTGTGCTTTTATCACTTTTCCGTTCCGCTGCACTCTAGTTAAGCATTTGAACTGCTATCTGGTCGCTAGGAGGGTCTTACCCTAGAAACGAGCAGTGTTAGCGTGGAATATGAGTTTGACCTCATACAACTTGCAACGTAAACATTTCTTACATATTTCTATTGGTCGCGGCAGTTATTTGTGATTAGCAACTGTCATTTTGCTACTGTGAAGCTGCCGCAGTATCTGTCGTCCCGTTTCTATTTTCTGCACGGCTGGTTCTGACTTATGAACATACAAAGTGCAATTTTAGAAGCAAATCACCATGGTTTTTTTTTTTACTCATAAATTTCCCCCTAAAATTCCAGACGTGCTCTGAGCTGCATCTGCCGGAATTTCACACATGTACTTTAATTGGGGGGCAAATTGGTGCAAATTTCAGAGTTGGGGGTTTCCGTGTCATTAACGTAACCTGCTGTTGGAGCCCTGGTCTAGGGCGGCGGCAGCTCCCCGAGGTCAATAGGCTGCGATTTGTACCTTTAATGAGAAGAGGCTGCTACATTAAATCAGGAGTCAGAACCAGCAGTGCATAAAGGGACTTATTTCAGTAGCAATAACAAGTACTTAATCATTGAACATTGATGGAATAAAACCGTCAAGCTGAGGGGGTTAAACCTTTGTCCTGTAGGCGGGGCCACTCCCTGGGAGGCGGGTCAATAAAATGGTTTAAAGGGGAACTGCGGTGCCAATAAAAAATGAATCCAAACAGCAGCGTCGGCTTCATAAAACTGAGGCTCCTCAGGGGTTTAAAGGAAATGTTGAATTGTGCACTTGTTCCCCCGCTGCAAAAACCTAGTTTCCGACTCATGATCAACTTCTGCTACAAGTGCAGTTTGTAACCCCAAGAGCTTACAGTCTGCAGAGCCGGCTCAGTGTTAACAAGGTTGATTGGTTGCTATGGGTTACTAGATTTAGACTTTTTGGTATTTATTTGTTTACCCCCCCCCCGAAATGTGTCCCTTTAATTACACTTTCCCCAATATCTGCCCCAATCAGCCCTGAGTATGGGACGTTGCATCAGTATGGCAGCTCCGCTAGGAACAAAGTGCTGTCAATGTAAATGCTCCTGAAAGTAGTATATGTAGGCTTGTTTCTTATTCTCTGCACTGCCTGTTGTGACTTCTGAAACAATGTAGCAGAAGCCAGCTGGAGAACTGGAGTATGTATAGATTCTGGGTTTCATTTGGAGGGATTGATCTTGATGGACTTTAGTCTTTTTTTTCAACCCGATTTAATTATGTAACTGATTTCTATAACATTGTTTCAGGAGTCAGAACCAGAGATCAGAAAGGGACAGACTCACTCTGCTTTCAGTACCAATTACTAACAACCTTAAATTGAAAGCAGTAAATGTCAAGCTTGTTAATATTCTCTGCACTGCCGTTTCTGACTTCTGAAACAATGTAGCAGAAGCCGACTGGAGAAATGACTTCTACAGAATTGTTTCAGGAGTCAGAACCAGAGACCAGAAATGGACAGACTGACTCTGCTTTCTGCAGCAATTACTCTTAACTTTCAAGGCCCCTGAGGTTTGTATCTTAATTTCTGCATTGCCGGTTGTGACTTCTGAAGCAATGTAGCAGAATCCGGCTGGAGAAATGACTTCTACAGCATTGTTTCAGGAGTCAGAACCAGAGATCAGAAAGGGACAGACTGGCTCTATGTTCTTTAGCAATTACTAATAACTTTAATGGTCCCATGAAAACAGTATTTGTCAGGCTTTTTCTTATTCTCTGCATTGCTGGTTGTGACTTCTGAAACAATGTAGCAGAAGCCGGCTGGAGAACTGGAGTACAGTATGTATGGATGCTGGGTTTCATTTGGAGGGATTGAACTTGATGGACTTTGGTCTATTTTTAATCCGATTTAATTATGTAACTGATTTCTATAACATTGTTTCAGGAGTCAGAACCAGAGATCAGAAAGGGACAGACTTGACTCTGCTTTCAGTACCAATTACTAACAACCTTAAATTGAAAGCAGTATATGTCAAGCTTGTTTCTATTCTCTGCACTGCCGGTTCTGACTTCTGAAACAACGCAGCAGAAGCCGAATGGAGAAATGACTTCTACAGAATTGTTTCAGGAGTCAGAACCAGAGACCAGAAATGGACAGACTGACTCTGCTTTCTGCAGCAATTACTCATAACTTTAAAGGCCCCTGAGGTTTGTATCTTAATTTCTGCATTGCCGGTTATGACTTCTGAAGCAATGTAGCAGAATCCATCTGGAGAAATGACTTCTACAGCATTGTTTCAGGAGTCAGAACCAGAGATCAGAAAGGGACAGACTGGCTCTATGGTCTGTAGCAATTACTAATAACTTTAATGGTCCCATGAAACCAGTATTTGTCAGGCTTTTTCTTATTTTCTGCATTGCTGGTTGTGACTTCTGAAACAATGTAGCAGAATCCGGCTGGAGAACTGACTGCTACGGCATTGTTTCAGGAGTCAGAACCAGAAAGGGACAGACTTGAGTGGATTATAGTGAAGTCTAATTCTTGGGTTGATTTAATGGGAGAAGTTGGCCCATGAGAGACAATGGACAGACACAAGGAGGCTCATGTGAGTGACAGACACACGTCTCCAGGGCTAATGAATGTGGTGCCTCAGACTCCAGTTCCAATTTCAGTGTGGGAGGGGCCAGCATTTACCTCCCAGAATTAAAACCTGCCGGGCACCGCTCTATTCTGCATGTAAAGCTGGGGGAGAGGGGGACAGGACTCAAAGCTTCTCTCTCTCTGTCTGTGACTCTCGGGTCAGGGTTACCGGTGTGTCTTCACCAGCACTGGGCTCAACTGGACTCAACTGGACTCAGGTACCTTCACATTCCTACATTTCATTTGTCTTTATCATTAGAGACAGGAGCTGTGATTGCTGCACCAAGCCTGGCATCTGGGGGGTTAATGCAGTGACTGCCGCCTGCTGAGGTGACAGTTTTGCAGACACCATTGAAATAGATAGAATTTGGTATTTATAGGCTGATGTCTTTCTTAAAGGGGTTGTTCCCCTTTAAATTAACTGTTAGTATGATGTAGAGAGGAATATTCTGAGACAATTTGCAATTGGTTTTCATTTTTTATTATTTGTGCGTTTTGAGCTATTTAGCTTTTTATTCAGCTGATCTCCAGTTTGTAATTTCAGCCGTCTGGTTGCTAAGGTCCAAATTCCCCTAGCAACCAAGCACTGATTGGAATATGAGACTGGAATATGAATAGGAGAAGCCTGAATAGAAAGACAAGTAATAAAAAGTAACAATATATTTGTAGCCTTACAGAGCATTTGGTTTTTTTTAAATGGGGTCAGTGACCCCCATTGGGAAGCTGGTAAGAGTCATAAGATGAAGGCAAATAATTCAAAAACTGTAAAATGAAGGCCAATTGAAACATTGCTTAGAATTAGCCATTCTCTAACATACTAAAAGTTGATGTTTAACCTTAGGAGATGTTAAAAGCAGGGTTTCTGGTTTACCTGTGCAGAAGAGCTGACACTCTAAATATAATTAAGCAGTGTCTTATTTGGGCAGGTGGGTTCCCCCAGCTCTTTGCATTACAATTAGCCCTTTTTTTGTTTCGGGCACATTTATTGGACAGTGGAATGAGTTTCCCTCTGCACTGGTGGCCCTCCAGCTGGAGGCTGTCAGGGGATGCTGGGAGTTGTATAATTGTTATGCATGCACTGTGCCTTTATTATATTGGAGTGTATGTATCAGTAATAACTGTATAACTGTATGGAGTGCATGTTGCCAGGCAACGGGGAAATAGACTGTATTTATGTGCCCAGTTGCCCAAGTGTTTGTGTAAATAGATCATTTGCATCTTCATAACTGGGAGCTGCCATGTTGCTTCCTACTGCCAATAGAAAGGAGAATGTTTTACATGGCCACTAGGGATGTTTTTGCTATTGCATGCTTCCATTGATGAACTAATATGGCAGCTCTCTCCCTCATGTGATCAATATGTAAGTGCAAATATAAGTTATCCTGACATTGTGAAGAGCCCAACCAGCACCCGATATCCTGAAGATTCCAGTTTTTTTGCATTCTAAACACTATTTTAAGGGTTGCAGTAGATCCAAAAAAACGAACCCAACAGCCTAAAGTCATATTCAGTCAGTGGGGCTGCTGGGTGAACCCCACAGATTTCTAGGGGGGAAACACCGGATTACAGTGGCTGTCACAAGTCTCAGGGTACCATTAGCCTTTCTCTACATTACATAGAACTGCTGTGCTGCTTCTCTCAGCCAGGAGACCAAAGCCACCTGAGATATGGCCACCTACCCAACAAGCTGAAAGAAGCCTTCTGGGGTAGCTGTGCTGAGTGGGTGCAAAGGGTATTTCATGTTCATGCTCAAAAGGCAGTTGAGTGCTGGCAGATGTTTCCAGATGATCGGTGTCCCCCCACTTGCCCATCCCTTCTCCTGACAGTGGACAAGTTGTAACCCAAAGCCCAGGCCAGTAATAGTTTCTTTGTGTTGTTGAGCGATTACGTTACATTGTGTTGCATTGTGTGCACTGGTTTCTGGTTGGCTGGTGGGCTCACACACAAGCTGTTTGTTCATTTTGACTGTGATTGAATAAGAAAGTAAACAATCTTTATGAGGAGAACAATCACACAAAGGACACCGGAATAACCCCCCCCCCCGGCGTGAAACGTACACAACTGTCACTTTCATAGACATTTCACTAGTAGGTTGTGCTATAGGTTGGCCCCCCACACACACACATTCGTGGAGTTGGATTCCAGATTCATTCCAGACACAGCAGTGCAGGTGGTCCAAGCCCCCTCACCCACCCAAAAAAAACCATCAAATGAACAAAACTGGTTGGCCAAAATTGCCTCCATAATTAATGCAAACTATTTTTTTGGTTCAAGCTCCACCTGAAGGTCCAGCCTTTCACCTTGAATGTCCCTGTTAGCTCATGAAATGGGTTCAGATATATATATATAAAAAGGCAATTGGCTTTCTCAAACAGGAGGTCCATTCCTGGTGGTACCATCGGTGCTCTAGGACCTGCCTTTAGTCAACCAACCTTGGCCTCCAGTAGAAGAGTCTTTCTGTGAGTTTCCAAAGACTGTTATGGGAAAACCCGAGATGTAAAAGGATACAGCTGTTCTCGTACGTGAGAAGAGAAGCTTGTTTTCCATGTGGGTGGTAAATGTTTATGTTCTGGTTGACCCTACATGACCTGGTTCCTCTATAATAGTGGCAGTGACAATTCAACTGTTGACAATTCAGCTGTTAATTGACGGTAATAAGGACAAAAAGGAGCTGGGCAGAAACCAGACAAACAGGTGAAGATATTGGGAGCCATTTACGAGCAAGGTTGGACATTTCTCCATTTGAGGAGCCCATAGCAACCAGATAATTGCCATCATTATTCTAACTGTAGTCAATTACTGAATGGTTTCTATGGGTAATCAGAATGGGGAAAATGTTCAACTATTAAGTGAGTCCAACTGATTGTCATCGCCCCTTCTCAATGTACCCTACGGGTCATTCCTCCTCTCCATTTGCCCATTATAAAGTAGGTAGAAAATGAGCCAAAAACCATCCTTAAAAAAAGTCTATAGACCTGATGAAAGGTGTATGGTGGGCCATACCCATAACCCATAGCGGTTTCAGTTAGGGATGCACCGAATCCACTATTTTAGATTCGGCTGAACCCCCGAATCCTTCATGAAAGATTCCCGAACCGAATCCTGGATTGGGTGCATCTCTAGTTTTCGTACCTGCTTAGTACTTCCAATCTTGCTTTCATCTCAAGGGCTGACTTCATTGGCTTTCTCTTTCCTTGCTCCACCCCTTGACCCTTGGGTATGTGCCACGACTGATATCCCCCCTGGCCCCTCCCAAACTTTATAAAACATAACCGGGGCCCATTACGTTGTCCACCCACCTCACTCCCTTCCTGTATGACATCATTATGACAAAGAAAATCTTAGTCTAGCCTTCAATTATTGGCAGGGGTTGCAGTGATTGGCATCTTCTGGAAATGCCTTGGCCAAGATGGTGATCATGACTAAGGCTGTCAAAAACCTGTCTTTAAGTCATGATTAATTCAAATTACTTAGATTAGAAACGTATGAAACGCTGGAGAAAATTGGGGGTCCGGTATATAATTAAGCCTTTCCTTGTCCAAATAATTATGAAAACTATGGTGGTGAAAGTCCATCTGACAGAAGAAAAGAATCAGTAACCTCTGCTTTCAATTTCATCAGGGATTAGCGATTCAGAGGGGTGTTAGAGCTCAGCATTGGCTGTAGGTAACTTTCCTTCCTCTGTTTTGTGTTTGCATTTCTTCAAGTAGGGTGCTGGTCCCATGCACCTAAAATAAGACCATTCCTTGACCAATATAAAGGCACAGGGGAGCAGATCTCTACTTCTTGGTTTCCCTCTTCTATCTTCAAAGTCATATTTTATAAATACCGGCATAAAATAGTTTACAGGTCCAGAGCTTCCGCAGATGAGATGACCTAGAATATTTGTTTTAGTAAAGCCAAAAGTCTGTCGCATTTATTTGTTCAGGTGTTTCTTAAAGTGTCATGGGATTTACAGAACAGTCTGAGTTTTATTGGGTGGGTTAAAAATAGCCAGGCGAGTTAGAGTGGGTAGAAAGGGTGATTGTTCGATAACAGTGGAATGTCGGTGCTGGAGATCTATTTTACTCCCAGAGAAGACGTATTGAATGCAGGTATTCAAGACATGTCTGTGTCTTAGCAATCCTGTGACAGAGGACCCTCTGTTAAAGGTCTTACCGGGCTTTTTCACCTTTTTATTAAGATTCCAAAGCTTGTGTTTCACCATAGATAAAGATGTCCTTCTGCTGAATGATATATTATTTCATGCGTCACATGATGAGTAAAATCCATATACATTTTATTTCTGGATTGTCCATGAATGTGATTAATGATCCAGTAAATAAATTCTTTAAGTTTTACGTAGCTAGCTCATATACATGGACCACTGGTGGGTTTAGTGGAGTGAAGACCGGCATTTTATTGTTCAATGAGAAAAGTTTGGATGCTGGTCTATAGGGTATCTTCAGGTATCTGCAGGAAAGCTAGGAGGCCAAGTGTAAGTCAACTTTTTGGTTGACTGGAGAAGTTCTCCCACACCCTAGCATGGAAATTGGATACCAACCTAATCATTGACTCGATGGTTGACTTATGTAACCCATTTTGATCCCCTCAGAAGACTTTCTTGGTAGGATTGGCCTCATTCTTGGTAGGATTTAATTTGTGCTCCTTAAGGTAGAGAAACCCTAAATATGCTGATAGTGAAACCCCCACTTCTGAACTTCTACCAGTTCAATTGGAGATTGTTATAACCGGAGCTGAATTAAGAAACAGAAGAGTGCACACATTCATATAGGGGCAAAATGACTCTGGAGACCAACATGGCACGTGACAATTATTTTTAAAACAAATATGAAGGTAGACTAGGGAGCTATATTTTTTGAAGCAACACAGGAATCTATTCATAGGACTTTTTCTTCCTCTCAATCAAAAGAATTAATAGTTTGACAGTGAATGAACATAAATCGTTTTCCACCTCAGTAACTAAATATGTCTGAGTAACTGAGGGAGTCGTGTGTCCTTCTCAGTAGAGGTTCCAAGGTCAATGGGTTAAAGGAACAGATTCCCAAGTGTATGTATTGGGTATGTAAGCATTACTAGAGACATATATTTGTTTAACAAGAAAAATGTATCCTTTCTAACCATGAATACATCACCTGAATGCTTCTGTTAACAATCAATCAAACATTCTAAGCTTGTTTTGTTGGCCTGGCCACTGCTTCCAATGGGCTCTCCAATGGAAATGATGTCTACTCTCTCTAGATCTTGACTACTGAGTAAATGTATAGCTCTTATAAGATATATATTATATGTATAAGATAAGATACACTTAAAGGGGATTTGCTAACATACTGTAGGTGCAACCTCAACCCTGATAAGAGGACATATGAAGCATGGTCAGTAGTAGTCAAGTCAAGCCTAAGAGGCTCATAGGCCTTCCAGATGAAGGTTGATCCAAGGCTTAAAACTTTATATATAAGATCTGAACCACATTGATAGTATAGATACATGTAAGGTACTCTAAGCTTGATGGGTCCCATGATCTCTTCATTTACAACTCCATACTGTGACTTAAATAAGACAGCAGATAATAAAATAAAGGGCTATAGCTCCGATTTACTATGAGCAGTGCTGCAAATTCATTGAGCATTAAGGGGCACATTTGCATCCCTAAAGGCCCCCATACACAGGCTGATAAAAGCTGCCGACAGGCCAAGTAGGCAGTTTATTGGCCCCTGCGTGGGGCCTTCCGACCGATATCTGGCCAAAAGTCGGGCAGATGCCGATCTGGGAGGTTAAAAAATCCCGTCGGATTGAGACCACATATTTTCGTTGATGTGGTCCCACAATCCGACCACCTGTTTGGCCTCCATTCTGATCCAATCTTTTGGCCTTAGGGCCCCCGATTGGATCTGCCCGATATCATCCAATTCAATTGTGGGCATATCGGGGAGATATCCTCTCGTTCCATCTTTGGAGCCCCTACATTTAGACCTTGTGTTCTTGCCCCTTGTTTTGTGCTGCTGTGGAGCACATGGAGCACATTGTCTGCAATCATAAAGGGGTCACACTTGCACCCTTGCACCTCTGTATTTTGAATCCCTCTGTATTCTGCTTTGCATGCCCTTAATGATGTGCAAGGTAAGGAATTCATTGGATATTCGGACTGGCACAAACTGCCTTCACTCCAAAGCTTGATGCAGTTAGAAATTTACTTTATTTAACAAAAACCAGGCCTGGATTTACAAGGCCAGCTCTTCTCTTTGCCCCCACTGCCAGGTGCTGTCCTCTTCCCTCCCCTTCCCCTTGCCAGTGCCATACCCGTCCTCTGCGCAAGTCTTCTTAGTTGGGCACAGCACTGACGTGCATCTCCAGTACTAATAGCTAATTTTGAAGTGCCTGAACAGCCCTCAAATTCTGCCGTCCTAGGCCCGGGCCTTTGTGGCCTCGCCACAAATCCAGGCTTGCAGTGTAAAGCCTGAATAAACATATCACAGCATAAATTGCTATCTATGAGTGCTCTCCTCATTCTTGGAAATTTTGGAGTTTAGTGCCATGTTGGCACTTAATCAAAGGCTGGACTATGGCCAAGAGGTGCAAATTCCGGGTGCCATTGGTGCACCATCCATGGGAACCAACCAAGGTGCAACTGTGAGACTTGCACACCCTGTTGTAAAGGAGAGGCTATGTATTTTAGTTTTAAACCATCACTAACACTAGAAATAAGCTCACGGTACACATTAGCATTCCCTTTGTAGGCCAATTCTGATGATACAAGAATCGAGCCATTGTGGTGTTGGGATTAACACGCATTCCTCTCAAGTGTCAAGTGACAGTCTCAGCAGCACATCTACCTAATGAGAGTTGGCTTTTCCCTCCTCACGGTGCCCCTGGGGTTGAGTTTATCACACCTCAATGCATGACATTCACAGAGGCCGAGGTTCTACAAAACCATGGCATTGTACTGTACAGACGGGAAATGAAATACATAGACCGGTACATGACTGGAAACCAGCGAAGCTTCAAGGATTTGTCTTTCTTTGGGCTCAATTAAATACAACTGTGCCTACAGTCAGCACTCAGCAACAATTTGCTATGCCACTTGCCAGGAGACTAAACATTGCCTTTACAGTAGGGGTAGAACAGTACAGATATTATACGTATACAAATAGATGTACCATTGATTGCACACTTCTAATGTTTCTGCATTTGGGGGACAACAATGATAACTTTGTGCCTAGGAGTTTCCTTGGTTTAATAGACAAAAGTTTAGAAGATATAGGAGAAAGCAAAGAGCATTTACTGAGATCTATTTTTTTTACAAAGAGAAGAACCAGTTCCATCTTGTCTGTTTTCATTTCACAAAAACACTTCTAAAGTTTAATTTGCTCCCTTAACACTTCTCTAGAGAACATCCAATGATCAAAGATACAGTAGAAGTGATATCTGACCTTGATTCCAAGTGTTTTCTTTGCATCATATCCTGAAGACCAGTATCTAGATCATCTCATGTGAAATCTCTTTCCACTTTGCTGTAAAACACTTAACAGAACCAAGAGACCCATAGACAGCAAATTCCACATTCCCATGGCCAGACGCTGACAGTTAAATAAATCCAGGTATGTTGCTATATAAGGTGAAAAGACACAAAGCTCCATCTGGTTCAACCTTTGAATCGTGCAGTAGACATCATAAACAACCCTATAAAATGCTTACAAGGTTTCACGAGGCTGGTACAATATTCCCTGAGAAAACCAGTTCGGGATTTCTTAAAGGGTATGCAAACCACAAAAAATAGGTTCCCTGCCTTCAAGGAGAACCCTTTGGAGATCAATCATAATAAGGTAACAACGTCTACCAGTGAAGTTGTCCAGACCAGCCACCTTGACCTTGGCTTTAATGTTCTTACTTGTAGTTGACGGGTCAAAAGTACTGTTGAGTGGTTGCTATTGGCAACTACACTGGGACAGTTTAGAGTATTTGTTAGAACCATTCTAAGGAGATGTTTATGAATTTTTACCAGCCAAGGAATGTGGTCTACTGGCTAAAACACAGGTAATGTAATAAATGGTGCAATGTTTGCCCAGGCTGAGTAACCCATAGAAATCAATTAGCTGACCATTTACTTCTACCTGTTGATTGGCTAGCTATTTGCTACTTTTCAGAACTTGTTACATTTCTCCATGGTTGGAAAAGCACCTGTAGTCTGTATCTGCAGCCTCAGGTTTATAGGTACAAGTGTCTTGGTGTTGAAGTAAGTCAGGTTCATATATGGACTTTGATGGACTTTCTGCCTAGTGTGAGAAGTGAGGCTTGGTGTAATTCATTGCTTTTTGTGATCTGGTATATATTATATATAAGTCTGGTGCCACCCTAGTCACTGGACTGCAGGATCATGCACTGATTATTGGGGTACCAACCTCTACTTAGCTGCAAGTGTCTAGTGGTGGGCTGGGGACAATTTTTTTCAAAGCCTTTTCTATTTATAGGCACCCATGGGCCATTCTTATGAGCTGTCCTATGCACAGGTGCCTATAGAGTATATCTTGAACCCACACTTACAAAAATGTCCACTCTATGGGCGAGGAGCCCCAAAGGGATACAACAATATAACATACAAAAACCAGCCCATGAAGGAGAGGATGGAACCTCTTATGTAGGTTATTTTTTGTATTTTATATCAAGGTCCATGGTCCTGATGAAAAATGTTGACTTTATAGCCTCCAGCCACCTTTGCACCCGCTGCAATGTCTTAATACTACCTACTCCAACCTCAGATACTCAGAGTATAGGATGATGGTTTGGTCCCCATGTGAGCTGACAATCCTCTACACCACCATAGCTTTGCTCCTGAGGGACCAATGTGTTATAACCCTAGTGCACTCAAAGCAACCGCTTTACTGTGTGGTTTTATTCAAAGTATAACATGTAAAAATAGGGAGGAACCTAAACAAATGATTAATGGAACCAAAGAAACATGGTCAACTGATGACTTTGGTTTGGGGTCCTGTAATCTCTAGTGACAGCTCGGAGGAACTAATTTCTATATGAAGCTCTAATTCAGGGCAAGGTGGTTCTTTATATAATACAAAACCATCACATATAACCTATAGTATATCCTTATAGTGATGGTGCCGTGTGACTAAATGAAAGTGGTGTTTTTATAAGTAATAATGTCCTGTCAGTTATAGGTGGGGTTTTAATTCCAGTATGAGGAACGTACCAAATATGACACAGTTCTCAGTCTAGTAGCACAAAACTTATGACACAGATGATAATTACAGCTCCGTAATTCAAGGTTAACTCTTACAAAGAAAGCCATTGTGAGAACATGATTCTGATGGCAATATCCCTTTTCCGGTTAATGGAACAGACCAGGTGCTTTCAAACTACTCCACAAAACTCATGCAGAAGGTTTTTTTTTTTAGTTTTTTGCACATTCAGTTCTAGTGTCCAAAGGATCAACATGAATCTTAGTTTGATATTATTTATTAGTATGGCCTTACACCACGTCCAATGAATAGACCTCTGTCACGTTACACTACCACCTGAATATGCGTGTGTAATATGAGTGTAATGTTGTGCATGAGCTGCTTACAGAGGGCCTCATTGAATCGTTATTGTCCTTGGTGCACAACTGGCTCATTAAGTCTGAATAGTTTCTGTCTTGGAAACATAGGGCCGCTACAGAGGCTGAATTGTGTTTGGGTTGGTTACATGGGGCCTCACTCATGCTGAATAAATGGGGTCTCAATGAAGCTGAAATGTCTTGTTTGGCTAGAGACCACTAAGGATTCTAAATTATATCTTAGATGGTTCCATGGGGGCTTTTTATGGCAGCCTATTCTTGGTTCAATTACAAGGGGCCCTATTTATACTGAGCCTTGTAAAACATTCCTCAGGATTGTTCATTTGGGCATAGAGACCACTTTTGTGTTTAAGAAAACTGAAATCCCCATTGTATACGGATTTATGGGCTACATAATTAATAGGAAGAAACATATACAGTGTGTGTGTACATGATCGATAGATTATTTGAGTCAGCAAGAAATCGTTGATAGCTACTCCTTATGTGGTCATGCTTCCATTGATGGTTCCTCGTCAACTGCAGAGCGATGTGCTGCCAATAGTTCATAAGTAAGAGTTTTAATGAGCAATACATGTAACGTGAGTGCACAAGAGGATTGCCAGTTAATTAGGCAACCCATATACCCGGCTTGTTCTTTCTGTTCCTTCACCTTAGGAAACAATTAAAATCCAGTTGGTAAATTCAGTTCCAAACACTCTGAAGTGTGGGTGTGTCATCTGTATTCATAAGTAACATGTTACAATGAGGACCTATTACGGTTGAAGGGTTAGGATTTAACCCAGTTGGCCTTCGTGGTTTCATTTAATGGTGGCAAACAGAGCTGCGTGACCTAGGCTGCGGTATTAATGAAAACATGCAGATATGTCGATGGATTTTGAATTTTTAAGAAATCTACCCA
Source organism: Xenopus laevis (assembly GCF_017654675.1). Taxonomy (NCBI): domain Eukaryota; kingdom Metazoa; phylum Chordata; class Amphibia; order Anura; family Pipidae; genus Xenopus; species Xenopus laevis. The sequence continues at coordinate 3,616,316 of NC_054388.1, read as the reverse complement.
AGAAGCTCAAAAGACCTCCTTTGCTGAGAGGTCATCCAACCCCAAAATATTAGGAGATCATTGTCTTCCTCTTATAGAACAGTTTTCAATTCCCAACCGGTGTCTGTATCCTGGAAGTTATAGTAAGATTCCCATTCTCTTCACCAACTACATTCACAGTGTTATGGGGAATAAAGGTTAGGTCTTGACCACCATCCACCCTTTGCTAGATATCGTTGCATTACACCCACTGAACTGAATCAAGAGAGAAACCCTGAACGACTGTGACCTGGATAAATCCAGGTGCAAATGTCCAAACAATATAGAGGAGAAACCAAGGAACATACATTGGTTACACAGTGACACTTATTCAACTGACCACATCATTGAGGACATTAGAGTCACCTTTAGTAAAGTCAGGTTCAATCATTGCATTTTACCATCCACAAAGGACCGAATAAAGCAAACGTCCATGCCACGAAACAATGCCTCGGCAATAGCCATGCCCTTGCCACCAAAATTACTGACCATGTAAGGTCTATTTAGAATAGAGATAATCATAGCCATGGATGATAGGCAAGATGTGGCTAAACTACTGTGTTACAGACCCCATTGACCAAAGCCTAGTCCTCTTCTGAGGTCCACTCAACCGGCCATTACACTGAATGGCAGGATTTGTCTGTGTGTGTGTGTGGCCAGGGAGGTCTGGAATGAGTTTAGGACAGGTTATAATGCTCCACCTCATATACAATTGACAGTGGTGTATGTGGTTGGCAAATTCTGAGTAATTATGCAGATGAGGGTCTTCTACACCAAACAGAGACCCCAGTGTTGAGGCACTTGGTGAATCGTGCGCTATAATGTACTGTACATATGCTGTACGTTTAATCGATCCGAGCCAGTCTAAACAGAAACCTGTACCCCCACAGAATTCCGGAAGCGTATTACTGAGATTATTTATATTATAAGCATGATAGTCATTTGTATAATAGAGGTGGTATCTCCTGTAGACTCCAGATGAACGTGTAGCCAGAACATACAAGAATTTAAACCCTTAAGAATTAAACCTGTAAAAAACTATGAAATCTGTTCATTCTCAACGTTTTTTTTTTTTTTAAATTCATAGAAATGAATTCAGTGTATTCATACTAATCGGAACCAGGCGCCATTTTTTTTTTTTCCAATCTTTCAACCCAGAATACAGTAACTGGACTGTGCGCTTGTATCAATGCATAAGGGCTTGTGGTTTTGTATCTAATGCATAACTTGTGCTGGTCCCAAGCCAACCTGTCAAGTGTGTGTGTGTGTGTGTGTGTGTGTGTGTGTGTGTGTGTGTGTGTGTGTGTGTGTGTGTGTGTGTGTGTGTGTGTGTGTGTGTGTGTGTGTGTGTGTGTGTGTGGTGTGTGTGTGTGTGTGTGTGTGTGTGTGTGTGTGTGTGTGTGTGTGTGTGTGTGTGTGTGTGTGTGTGTGTGTGTGTGTGTGTGTGTGTGTGTGTGTGTGTGTGTGTGTGTGTGTGTGTGTGTGTGTTAATGGACACACAAAATCTGCTGGACGACTCGAGAGCCTGAGCTGCTTGTGATTAGGGAATGTTCAGTTGTCCAAGTATTGAATAAAAGTTCTACAGTAAATGAGCAAATCCTGGAACACAAAAGTTCCTTTTTTTAAAAAATTTTATCAGACTTTTTTTAAACCTTTCCATGCGACAAAGGTGCTTTCTAATATCAGAAGGGATTGTTTATCCTGTAGGGCCCCTGAGAGCAAGCCGCTATGATTGGCCCACACGAATGCCTCATATTGACTTCAATACGAGATTTATTCCACCCACTGCAATATCTGAAATTCACAGTCTCCTAAAACAGGAGATATACAAAGCCCTGGCCCTCCATGCCACAAATTTGAAAATTGAATAAAATCATTTTATTTTTCATATGGAGATAATTTTCGTTCAATAAGAGTTCCAAAAACCTAACCTTTTTTGTTGTGTTCTCATTCCTCGCAGTAGACTGGTTTAGAACAAAGCTCCGGATTGAAGATGAAGATGTTCTACATATCGACGCTGCTTCTGATTTCTTTTGCAACCCTGGATGCCCGGCCGCAGACGTCAGGCTTAGGTGAGGAACTGATGATACCATATCTGGCTCCTGTAGGCTCCAAAATCTTGTATTTTTTCTTCTTAATACATTTCTCTGAATTGAAAACAAGTCTGCATTCAACGTCATACAGAAAACTCTTAGGGGGTTATTTACTAAACTCCAAATGCAAAAATCTAATTTTTCGGAACGTAATGTTTCGGAACGAATTTTTCGGAATTTATTATACCCCGAGGATGGAAAATTCCAAATCAGACAATCCGGCATCTCAGACCTGTTGAGGTTGCATTAGGAGAAGTCCCAATGATTTTTTGATCATTTCGGGAAAAAAGCATATGAAATCAGAGTCTTCTATAAAAAAAAATCCAAAAAAATTGTGAAATTCTGATTTTTTTTCCCCACAAATCCATTTTTGGGAAAATCTAATAATAAATACACAATGAACTTGGGTTCTAGGGTAGTTCAACTTTAAGTAAAATTTTAGTATGTTAAAGAATGGCCAATTCTAGGCTACTTTTCCATTGGTTTTCATTATTTATTTATTTTTATATAGTTTTATATTTATTTGCCTTTATTTGACTCTTTCCAGCTTTCAAATTTTTCAAATCAATGCATGGTTGCTAGGGGAATTTGGACCCTGGATTTGTTTATGATGCAAATTGAAGAGCTGCTGAATAAAAAGCCAAATCACTCAAAAACCACGAATAATAAAAAATGAAAACCAATTGCAAATTGTCTCAGAACATTACTCTCTACGTCATACTAAAAGTTAACTGAAAGGTGAACAACCCCTTTAAATAATGGGGGTAACGTTGATATAAGTTTATCTCCTCTTGGCAGTAGCATCTGCTGTAGCCAAGACCAATAACATATGAAAGCAACACTATGGGTGGTCTTGGCACAGCGGTGGAGCCGAGTGAGTGCTTTACAAGGACAAAGACTTTTCAGTGTTAATGGGTTGGATTTCATGTACAGAATGGAGCCACTATGGTAAAATCACTGGCTCCTTCAATAAAGATCGGGTCACTTTACATTTACAGCTATGCCCGTATAATCCAGAAGCAAACATAGTCATCTCAAAATCACAGCCACCTACAACCTTTACCCTTTTTTTCCCCCAGATGTGGTTAAATAATGATGTTTGGCCACTGCCAAAATATTTACGAGCCTTCCATTAGTATAAAACGTCAACTAATTATAGTAGGAATGGAATTCATACATTGCAATAAAGGGCAATCTGTCCTGGGTCTTTTAAAACACCATCCAGTGAATGGAGCTCAGTGACTTACCCCGCAGTGGAAAAAGCTTTATGGGTCAGTAGTTAGCAGGAACTACTTCTGAATCAAGACTTTTCATTGGAGAAAGAATTTAGAAATGTATAAACAAACTGCAATCAGGCACTCGGGTTGAGGGCTATGCCTGAAATTGGGTAGATTCAAGGTGCATGTGGTCGACAAATATAAGTTTATTAGTCGACAGCTATTAATGAGCACGTCTAATAACATATTATGCATCTGCATGTTCTTCTTTTCTTTTCACAGTACAAAAATGTAAATCTGGTCCCATGGATCTGGTCTTCATAATCGATAGCTCAAGAAGTGTCCGACCATTTGAGTTTGAAACCATGAGAAAGTTTATGATTGACATAATTAATCCGCTAGAAGTTGGCCTCAGCAATACCAGAGTCGGGGTGGTTCAGTATTCCAGCCAAGTGCAAAATGTCTTCTCTCTCAAAACTTTCTCCAACAAGTCCGACATGGAAAAGGCCATCAATGAAATCATCCCCCTGGCTCAAGGAACAATGACCGGACTGGCAATACAATATGCCATGAATGTCGCTTTCACCGAAGAGGAAGGAGCCCGACCTTTGTCGAAAAATATCCCAAGAGTCGCCATCATTGTGACCGACGGGAGACCTCAGGATCGGGTTACGGAAGTGGCTGCTCAGGCTCGGGACACTGGCATTGAAATCTACGCTGTTGGAGTACAGAGAGCTGATGTATCTTCTCTGAGAACGATGGCCTCACATCCCCTTGATGACCATGTCTTCCATGTAGAATCATTTGATCTTATACAACACTTATCCATCCAGTTCCAAGACAAATTATCATGTGAGTGTTTTATATGTACAGGAACCTCTGTCTACACCCACCCTAGTAATTCTTGCTTGTTTATTGATGGAGAGCCATAACATGGGTCCTTTTCTTATAAATGACATCAAAGATGTTTTTGTTTTGTTTTTTAAATCAAGTTTGCTTTATAATGTAGACACTACTTTTTACAGGCGTTGACATGTGCACTGAAATGGACCATGGATGTCAGCATAAATGTGTTAATATCCCCAGCTCCTATTACTGTGAATGTAACGAGGGCTACAAACTCAATGCAGATGGGAAGACCTGTTCTTGTAAGTACAAATATATGTTCCTTTTTCTTGCCGCTCGGATTGGCTTTCTTGCCCAATGACAAGGTAAAATGAAAGCATTTTTGAAGCCCCAACATTGTTTTGTTAGCATTTCAATGAATTTCTAATGCAGAAAGCAGATGATCCTCAACTGGTTCCAGAAGTTTAACTAATGGCCAATCTACCTAAATGCCTCTCCTTCTGGATTCCATCACATTCAGAAACTTCACCTGAAACAAAAAAACTTAAGCTAGTTAGTTTAGGAACTACCATTTTCTTTAGTTTAGGGACTGCCAGATTGAAACACGTTCTTTTTTCAGTGATCGACCTCTGCGCTCAAGGAAATCATGGCTGTGAACAGATCTGTGTCAGCTCCCCAGGATCCTACTCTTGTGCATGTCGGGCAGGGTACCAACTCAACGAGGATAAAAAGACTTGCTCACGTAAGTTCTCAATGGCTTCCTAAATCCATTGTCAGATGATAGCTTGAGCTATTTGCTCTCTGTACTCCCAGATTGCAATGCACAGCATTTAGAGTGGTGTGGAAAAGAACTAGCAATCTAAGGATTTATCGTGAAAACTTCTTCCATTAACACAAAAAAACAACCTACATTGGAAGAGGAAGTTGTCCTAGTTTGGACATAGTCTGGTCCTGAGCTCCATGCTTCTTTTATCAACCACTCCTTGTCAACACATTTAGAATTACTTTAAAAACCGAATCTCCTGTCTTACACCTTTTTAGTGATAGATCTCTGCTCTCAAGGAGATCATGGCTGTGAACAGATCTGTGTCAGCTCCCCGGGATCCTACTCTTGTGCATGTCGGGCAGGGTACCAACTCAACGAGGATAAAAAGACTTGCTCAAGTATGTTCTCTATGTCTTTATAACTGTACTATGAGATTTGCATGCCTTGCTATCCCTAGCATATTGAACCAGATCTATCTATCTGTAGCCATTCATCATGGATGGGGTTAGGGAGAAGTCCTCATTACCCAACCTGCCCATGGAGCCAGAACAGCAATACTAAATGAGACACTCAGCACTATTTCTCCAGTGTAAAATGATCATGTTCTGATTTTTTTGTTTTTTACCAGTGATAGACCTTTGCTCGCAAGGAAATCATGGCTGTGAGCAATTGTGTATCAGCTCCCTTGGTTCCTATTCTTGTGCTTGCCGTACAGGGTACCAGCTTAACAATGATAAAAAAACCTGCTCAAGTAAGTTGTTATTGTTTTCTACCAGGGGTAGGGTATTATAGCCAGGTTATCCCCCAAGAGTTGAGGAGATTTACTGCATCGTACTTTTTAATTTTTCCCAGCCTTTTCTAAAAGCATTCTAAAAACACAACATATTGGCCCATTGCTTATCGACATGCATGTTTTTATTTTGTCATCACAAGCCCAAGACATAAGACTTATGACCCTGCAGCTTGTATTAATAATAAATTAATTGTATCTTATATGGAAATAATGAATGATGGAAGTTCCTATCAACCATATCATTAGAATCCAGCTGATTAATACAAACACAAATATGAAGGCCTCTCTTGCCTTGACATGCTAAATTTCTGCTAAGGGCTAGAACAATGACCAAAAAGTCCAGTGCCGAACATATCTGTGCCTAGGTTTTTTTGTGTGGAGGTGGGCAGGGAATGGCATAAGAAGCCTAGGAGGCTACAAGGGTGAGGATCAAGGGATCAACCCAACTACTGCCTACTAAAGACTTCTGTCTCTCTTGGGTTGAGGAAGGGAGGATAAATTACAAATAGCACTCAGGACCATAACCTATTATTTCAGGCTTGCACAGGACCTTTTTTTGGCCAAAAAATCGTCCATTTATTGATCAGACTGGTTTAAAAATCATGTCAGACAATGACCGTAGTGGCTTGGGATGTGGTCCTCATCCCAATAGTCTGTATCCTCATAATTGTGATCCTCACCTCAATAGTCCGTATCCTCATAATTGTGATCCTCACCTCATTAGTCTGTATCCTCATAATTGTGATCCTCACCTCAATAGTCCGTATCCTCATAATTGTGATCCTCACCCCAATAGCCTGTATCCTCATAATTGTAGTTCTCACCTCAATAGTCTGTATCCTTATAATTGTGATCCAATTGTTGGCCAAATGAGCAGATCAGCCCAATATCACCCACCTCAAGGTGGGCATTTTAGGGGAAGATTCTCTTGTTTGGAGACCTCGACCAAATGAGCAGATCTTTCAGTGTACGGCCAGCTTAACATCCAGTACAGGTTTCTTGCCACCCACATCTTATATACACTGCCTTTAACAAAATATTGCTGCCAAGATACTAGCCACCCTTCCATACTAGGAAATAAATCCACAGTTTTGGGCTAAATTGTCCATTTCGCATGAGAGATACATAATGATATCACACACATCATGGCAAACAGTTAAGTGTAGAAAGTCCGGGCAGGACAATGTTGCTCTGAGGTCTAGGATAGTTGGCTGGGATACCTATTGCTTAGTCAATGCAGACATTCTTCCCAGTCGGAATCTTTCAAGACCACAGAGCATCTTCAGTCAATTTCTGGGCACAAGAGCATTAAAATCCCCAAGCACCTTTCATTCCTGTCCAACATGAAATATTTGTCTGAACAAGATACCATTGTGTCTTTGATTAAATGCTATCAAAAAAACAGAATGAACTTTTATGTTGGTCCAATTCGGATAGTCTAACTTTTTTTATCAGTACCAGTGTCTTATGGGAAATTGACAAAGATCTGGTTAAAAAAACAGGGGACAATCTATGAGAAGTAACTGAGTGAAATGAAAGTTTTATATAATTTAACATTAATTAATACATGCTCTGCGAGGTGAACAATTTTGTGCCCCTTAGTTCTTCTGCACCCCTCAAGTCTGGTGAAAAGTGGTCCAGCAACAAATATATATTCCCATCATCCAAAAAACCCAGAATCACTTTGGTGGCAATTGTCCAAGTTGGATGATGATGATGACAATGACCACCCGACTGTCCACGGCAAATTGAAATGACCCCTATTGTCTATACATTTTAGGGAATAAAAATAATAATTGCATTACCATTTGGCACCAGATCCGGACACAGAGCTGCCCGTTATATATAGGATGTTGGAATTTATAGGCAAAAGACTTGGAGATGGGGGCATGGCCCAAATGTTCATTTAAGACATTTATTTACTGTCATTGTTGGTAAGACATCTTGGGGCAGATTTACTAAAGGGCGAAGTGGCCGTCGCTAGAGAAAATTTGCCAGAAATCCAATCCTCAGGGACATTGTCAATTCACTAACAGGTGCAGATGACAATTCGCTAGCGAAAGAGACTGTCGCTAACATTCATTTGCGCTCTATCGCCAGGCAACTTTTCATTCAGGCTACTGGTCGTAGCTCCGCAATTGTTACCTCTTTCACCAGAGTTGACTTTACCACCTCAGATCAGGCGATGTGCCAAAATGAAGCTAGACCTTCCTCAATCTTAAGGTGGCCATACATGGAGAGATCAGCTCATTTGGCGATGTCACCAAACGAGCGGATCTCTCTCCGATATGCCCACCCTAGGGCCCAACGATCGGATCCTAACGATGCCTTAACGGGCGGTCAGATCGCGGGACCGCATCAACGAACAGATGCGGCCGCGATCTGACGGGATTTTTAGTCCCATCCGAACGATATCTGGCCGACTTTCGGCCAGATCTCGATCGGGGAAGCCCGTCGGGGGCCCCCATACACGGGCCAATAAGCTGCCGACTCAGTCTGTCAGCAGCTTTTATCGGCTTGTGTATGGCCACCTTTATGTCCTGCCTGCCGAAAATGCATTGAAAAAACGATGGTGACTTTTCCTTCTTTTAAGCGGGATTGCCTGCGAAAGTCCTAACAAAATTTTTCCCCAGACATTTGAGGGCCATGGAATGTTCATTTTACAGTGGGCTCATGTCTAGGGCATTATATGATCTCTTTTGTCTTTATTAAGGTTCCTTGGACATTTGTAATAAAAAGTGGCCACTTCAAACATTTGCGCCAACGTCTCTAATAAAGACGTCCATATGACTTTAATGTACCCGCCCTATTCAAGACTAGCGACTTTTCACTAGGCATAAACAAATCTTCACTATGAAATGCTCATACTGGAGAAGTATCGCTAGCGAAGCAGTCGCTGGCGACAATTCGCCCTTTAGTAAATCGGCTCCCATGTTGGGTAGAGCTCCATTGATCTTCTCTCCAATCACTAACCATGGTTTATTGTGACTTCTAGTGATTGACTACTGTTCATACGGCAATCACAGCTGCCAGCACGAATGTGTGAGTATACTGAACGGATATTATTGTCGCTGCAACGAGGGTTACACTCTACAAGCTGACGGCAAAACTTGCTTAGGTGAGTAACAGTCACGCGCCTCGAGCAGAGAAAATATCCAATAAATACAGAGGTGCCCAATTATAAAGAGGGTGCGTGTTTATTATTAGGATTCAATAACTGGACTAGGTACTTCGCAGCGTTGGCTTCATATTCTTAGAGATTGATATTCATATTTTGTATACATCCGGTTAAGAGAAGGTAGGATTTGGATGTCAATAATATATTGCTTTTATTGTCTATTTTCCACTATACCTTTATTTAATCATGGCTTGTTTAATATTCATGAATAAATTGTTATCTTCTCGTAACCACCAGCTGATGACATGTGCAACGTCGTGGACCATGGATGTGAATTTAAGTGCGTCAGCACCCCTGGATCTTACTACTGTATTTGTCCAGAGGGCCAGGAACTTCAGGCGGATGGAAAGACTTGCAACAGTAAGTTCTGCCAAAATGCAATAGAGCAGGGGATTTTAACACAACCCCTAAGCAGTTTGTACAAATGTTTTTTATAATTTGTATAAATTCCCCTTGCTGACCACAATTAACCACCATCAATGTGCTTGGGTAAAGGTGGCCATACATAGAGAGATCCGCTCGTTTGGCGATGGATCTCCCTCCGATATGCCCACCTTGAGGTGGGCAATATTGGGCTGATCCGATCGTGGGCCCTAGGGCCCAACGATCGGATCCTAGCGAACGCGAACAGTCGGTCGGATCGCGGGACCGCATCAACGAACAGATGCTGCCGCGATCCGACGGGATTTTTAGTCCCATCCGATCGAGATCTGGCCGACTTTCGGCCAGATCTCGATCGGGGAAGCGGGTCGGGGGGCCCCATACACGGGCCAATAAACTGCCGACTCGGTCTGTCGGCAGCTTTTATCGGCCCGTGTATGGCCACCTTAAGAGCTCAATGAGTTTGTTTCTCTACTAGGATCACAATTGTTTATAGATAGTGATGGGTGAATTTGTCCCGCATTGAAGTCAATGGGCATCAAAATTATTTTGAGTCAATTTTGAAGCCCGCGGCATATTCTCTGCCAGTGAATTTTCGCTGCAGTTTCGCGAGTGTATTCGCTGGCAGCGAAATGTGGAAGTTCACCACGACTTTGCGCCTGGCGAATTTATTCGCTCATCACTATTTATAGAGCTAGTCTACAAGTGGCCTCTGAGACCCTGGAGACCTAATGTTAAAAAGCAGCAACTGGGGGCATAGGCTGAAAAACAACATTCCCACCACCATGATTTGGTCAATTACAATTATTGTTTCTTTTAAGATATGGAACAGTGTCAGTGAAGGTTTTCATTCATCCAGGCCATGCCATCCATTGCCTAGTAGTGATAAGTCTAGAAGAGACTGAAGTTGAACTCAAAAGCCACCTGGATGAACAATAGAACTTTTTCAAAGACTTTTTCAAGACTGATCAAAATCTCCAGTTGCTTTAGGCTGATCACTACTAGATAGTGTGGACCTTTGTTTGTGCCCTAACTATAATTCCCAAGAAAGCTCTACTGATTCTGTTCATATTACCGATTTATAAAGTGACACTTCATTGTAATTGTAGACCTGGACAATGAAAGGTTTGTGAATTACAAATATTGACCCTGAAGTTGTGAGTCCAGACTCTCTTTTCTTTCTACTGCCAAAATAGCATCATTTCTTGTGCCTGTTCTTACCATCATCAACCTAGATGGTTTAGTTAAAACTATGTCCAGCAATATGCCAATCCCTGGCCTGAAATCTAAACAGTGTATCTCATACTTTATGGCCAACCTCAGTTTTTCCAGTGTTCAAACTAGAAGACAACCTCAGTTTTTCCAATCTTCAAACTAGAAGGTGAACATCATATGGTGCTACTGTCAGCAAACTTGGTAGGGCATCTCAGTTGTGAATCCAGGCTCTCTTTTCTTTCTCCTGCCAGATAATCATATGTTCTGTACACAGAACCTTAATTAATGTGCTATTTGTCTTTCTACAGAATGCTCCACTGGTTACGTTGATTTGGTACTTGTGATTGATGGTTCCAAGAGTGTTCGACCTCAGAACTTTGAGCTGGTAAAGGAGTTTGTAATAAACATTGTGGATTCGCTGGCCATCTCTGCACAAGGAACACACATTGGTCTGGTCCAGTACTCCAGTCGTGTTCGAACAGAATTTTCCCTCGATCAGTATAAAAACGCCCAAGATATTAAGACAGCTGTGAAAAATGTCCAGTATATGGAGAAAGGCACCATGACCGGCCTAGCACTGAAACACATGGTGGAGCAAAGTTTCTCTGAGGCAGAAGGAGCAAGAAAAAACGTACCCAAAATTGGCCTGGTATTCACTGATGGACGTTCTCAAGATGATATCTCTGAATGGGCTAAAAAAGCAAAGGAGGCTGGTAAGAAAATAGTATCTACAGATCACTAGTTTGGATAAACATGGCAAACCATGATTTGAACCTGAGGCAAAGAATTTCACACATTGTTGGTTTCTACCCCAACCCTATCTCTCTGTATTTATTGGCCTATATCTCCCTAGTTAGTGGAGTCAGCAGCACAACTGATACTGGTGTCTGGATATCTAGCTCTGCATTATGGAACCTAAGCTTGGGTTTTTGTTGTAGGCATCACCATGTACGCTGTGGGTGTCGGGAAGGCCGTCGAAGACGAATTAAACGAAATTGCTTCTGAACCCGTCAACAAACACTCCTTTTACACGGCGGATTTTAGCACAATGAATCTTATTGCTGAGGATTTAAAACTTAACATATGTCCAGGTATGAGCCGTCATCTGCCCTATGCAAAAGTCGTTTGTTACCCTGATTGTTTTGTTTAGAATTACAGAATGCTGATGGAAGCGTATCAAGCAAAGCATTTAGTTCTAGACCATGAAATCTTTGCCTGTCTGAAATAATTTGTTCCTAATTCAAGCGTAAAGGCTGTAAACAGCTTTCAAATGTTTAGAAGAAGGCTTCCATGTTTGTGCAAGGCATCAGACCATGGGCAGCAGTTAGGAAGCAAAGAATCGTCAGGGGACAAGTCAAGGCTGGTAATGAGGAAGTGACTGGAAAAGCTCCAGATGGTTTAGATCCCTCAAAGACTGCCGAGCCTTAAAAAATACGCTGGATTAGAGCCGGGTGCCTGAACCTGCATGCTGAAAGGGAAAATACACAACTGCACTCAACAAACAGAGATTTTTATTGACAATTTTCAATAGACTTTTGATTGCCACAATGTAAATCCGGTTTCTGAATGACTGACCATGTAGAAATAATACCTGCGGCTTCAAAAGCCAATGAGTTCTGGAAATGATTTCCATTTTCCTTTTATCTGTAAATATAATTGTGACTTGTCAAATTGTCTTTCATATTTCAGAGGAGATTAAAGGTACGACAGAGACGAAGAACCCCTGTGACTGCGAGCACCTCGTCAGTTTCCAGACAAGCACCATTACAAAGCTTGAGAGCCTTTCGGAACAACATATCCTTTCTGCCTCGGTATTTTCTTTCAAAGCGTGAAAAGACAATCCTCAGAAAGATACTAACAGGTCCACCAATTTTGCTTTTGTTTTTTAAGGTATTTCATGGGAAAACTTGATAAGAATTGTCTTTCGCATGGTATTCCTGATGGGTACATCATTCTGTTCCCATGCCACCAGACATTTCCCTTTGGGCTATGAGTTCTCATTCATAATGCTACTTGTGCCTGCCCACATATCAATATTGTCTTACCTACAGAAATGGCTTAGGGTTTGTTGTAGGACCAATGGAGCGTAATTATATGAAATAACCCCATTATTATCCTTCTTTTACTATCTGTTATTTTAAAAATGTTGTTCATAATTCTGTGGAGCTGACAATCCAAGAAACCTGCTACTCACAAACACTAGTGTCAATTTAATCAGAAGCCAATTAAGTATGTTACTGGGGTGGAGGAGAAAGCCAAAAAGAATGGACTAAACCAGCTCAGGAACGTAGGAAAAATACAAACTCTGTGTAGTTAGTGCCAAACTCAGAAAGAAACCCAAGACTACAAGGCTACAACGTTGTCTAACAAGTCCTGTGTGTCTTATTCATGTTTCTGTAATAACATAACTTCTACCTACTTCCCACCACTTTCATGCAAATGCTCCATTGTTTCCGCTAACAATATTTTTTTATTCATTCATAACTGCTAGACACCTTCCTTTTCTCTCTTGATATTCTCCCACTCTTTCTCACTCATTACTCATCATTGGTCAACATAACAATGGTACCTGTTGCTTTTAATGTCCAAGGATCTGCTACTCCCAATGAGCACTGATATGTGCATTCTGGAGGCTCTCTAGGGAGCAGAGACGAACAGTATCAAGGGTTACAGAAATGGGTGAAAGGCACAGAGGCTTCTATTTTCCTACTAAATGTATTGGGCAACATAATGACGGCTAATGGCACCTTGGTCGTCCTGCCTCCATTTGGTTTTCTTGTTTCCGTTGAGAACCTGCTTTAAGGCAGCTAATTACTCTTCACTAAAGACTGGAGAGGCAGAAAGGCACTACATGTACACCATCCTCTTAAGGCAGTGATCCCCAACCAGTAGCCCAACATGTTGCTCTTCAACCCCTTGGATGTTGCTCCCAGTGGCTTCAAAGCAGGAGCTTATTTTTCAATTCCAGGCTTAAAGGCAAGTGCACTGCCAAACAGAGCCTCAATGTAGGTTGACAATCCACATAGGGGCTACCAAATGGCCAATCACAGCACTAATTTGGAACCCCAAGAAAAATTTTCATGCTAGTGTTGCTCCCCAACTCCTTTTACTTCTGAATGTTGCTCATGGGTTCAAAAGGTTGGGGATCCCTGTCTTAAGGGGACCATTTGCTTTGGTGGTAGTGATACCTTAATAAGGTACCACTTTGCCACTATTATTATACTACCCCATCTCTGTATGAGGAAGACTATATTTTTAACCAAAAGAAGACCCTGGTAAAACAAAGCATCTCACACAGCAATTAAATACAGACAGCTACTTATTGAATCCTTAATGTGCCTTGTCCTTTAAAAAAATACTTATCCCACCATAAGTATTTACATTTGGTATATTTATTAATTTCTCTGCTTGATATTATCTTCTTTAACAACCGTCACTGGCTCAGCTGAATGCACGGCTCGATGATCTGGAAAACGAGCTGGTCAGCAAAAAATGAAACAACGAAGGCGAAGACGTCCATGTGACTTTCCCGAGGTTGAGCAACATCCCATAGTAGCCTTCAGAAGAAGACAACCAAGTACAAGCCAGGTCCGAGCTGTAAAACTATCCATATTATAAATAAATGTGAATAGATTGTTTATTATTAATATTATTATTGTTACTACTTGTTATTAGAGGCTTTGGCCGGAAGGTGGTGAATTTATAGTAGTATATAGTGTTAGGGTATTTTTTTTCTATTTTGAAACTGACTTTTTTTTATATATATAAATACATTTGTGGAATAAATAAGCTACATTTTTTTTAAAAAAAAAACATCTGAATTTTGAGTTTTAAATATAAATTTCATTTGGGCAATGAATGTCTTCTTCTGGAAAATGGACTTTATTTGCTAAATGGCGAGGACAGAATTGAAATTCTAAACCGGAACAACCAAACCCGGTAGTGTTTTTAATGTTCCGTATTAAGGCAAAAGGGACCTTAAAACAAAGCATTAAAATGAAGGTTAACAAAAAGTCTGATGAGCGGCAGTTGATGTCCTACAGAAGGGCATAATGTATAGTTCTGAAAAAAGCAGGCAAATTTACACTTATACATTTTTGTTCAATTATCTACACAGTGTCGGACTGGAGAGCAGGGGCCCACCAAAAAACCTTAGATCAGGGGCCCACCAGTAAAACTTTAGACCGGGACCCACTCTCAGCACTATTTTCTTCCTCTCCTCACTCAACCTCTATTCTCCTAGTCTATTTTCTTTACATACTAATCTATCATTCCATCTATTTAGCCTCTTTGTTCTCATAGAAATAAGGAATGGCCATGAAATAGGCCAAATGTTTAGAAGCATGAGGGCCCCCTGACACCTGGGCTCATCTGGACTTTTCCTGGTATCCCAGTGGGCCAGTCCGACACTGTATCTACAAGATATGCCTTGGAATAATGCTAACAGTGCCTTATGACATTGAGCTACCTTCAAAACAAGTGTTTTTGCTTGGAGCATCATGTCCACATCAACCTCCTACCTGGATGAAATATTGAAAAGCTGAAGAGCCCTCTCTGGAGAGGGTTACTTTGCCATTGCTTGAGTTGTTAGATTAGGACTAAAGGTGGCCATAGACGCACAGATAATATCGTACGAAACAAATTTTTGTACGATATTCGGTGTGTGTATGGTGAGAAAAGAGCCGACCAATATCGGTAGAAGATTTGGATATCGGTCGGCTCGTCAATTGGGCTGGACAGAAAATTTTGGTTGTGTGCCCAAACATCGGCCATTGTTAGTGCTGGTAGAATTCTATTGTTTCTACCGATGATTCAGCTCTACACGTGTTGTATTGAAAAACATCTTTTCCAGGAAATATCGTAATTGTAACGTCTATGGCCACCTTAGTGGTAGAGAGATGACTTTCCATTGTATAAACACAAGGGCTAGATGTAGACCTTGGTGAAAAGCAATGGCTTAGGGTTGGCTGTCTCCTTGTCCACTGTCTAGAGATCATTTTCACAGACATTATAATACAACTAACTTGTCACAACAAGGTTTTTGATGGTTCCAGAGAAACCCAAAGCACAAGCCAGCATTTAAAATGGGACGTTCCTGCACTGTCTGTGCTATGCTGGGAGCATCAATGCATGCTGTGCCTCCAATGTGAGTGCAGAAGCTTCTAGAACAGTGATCCCCAACCAGTAGCTCGTGAGTAACATGTTGCTCTCCAACCCCTTGGATGTTGCTCCCAGTGGCCTCAAAGCAGGTGCTAATTTTTGAATTCCAGGCTTGGAGGCAAGTTTTGGTTGTATAAAAGCCAGGTGTACTGCCAAACAGAGTCTCAATGTAGGTCGACAATCCACATAGGGGCTACCACATGGCCAATCACAGCACTTATTTGGCACCCCAAGAACATTTTTCATGCTTATGTTGCTCCCCAACTCCTTTTTCTGCTGAATGTTGCTCACGGGTTCAAAAGGTTGGGGATCCCTGTTCTAGAAGATGTAAAATAAACACACACATAAAAATGGCACTTTAATGAAACACAAGGCCTGGGACTCCAGACAAACCCTTAAACGGTGACAACTGCCCAAGTTTCCATACAAAACCTTTGTTTGAAACTATCTATGTATATAGAGAATGTTTGAAACTGCCATGAGGGAAGTGGAATTTAAAAAATGGCAGTTTGAAAATGTTGACATTTATCGCTAGGTATAACAAGTCTTGTTTGTCAAAGAATTACTAAACTATAATGGCAATGGCGTCTGTGAGAAACCAATATGTTTTCTTTAATGATCTCTGTAACATTTTGTGTATCTGTCCCAATTAAAAAAAAATAAACGAAATGATTTTTTTTTTAGAAACTTGAACGTGTCTGTGTTTGATATTTTGCACATCTTGCCAAAGTATTCATCTTGGAAGGAATAAAATGCAATTTAAATATGTAAATGTGTAAATTTTATACAAGAAAAACACACATAACCTGCAAAATATAACATCAGGGCATTTACTAAATCCATAAATTTGGTTTAGGTTGAATCTTAATACTTTTTACAGAATTTGAAATGGATTTAGAACCCCTAAACAAGGCCTAAACGGAAAGCCTTACACGTTTCAAGCCTTATGCTTTTTTGGCTCTTAATTGGTATATACATGTATATATTTGTATAAATATTATTAAGTGCCAGAAGGCATGAAATGTGGAAGGCTTCTGGTTATGGGACTTTTTTTATGTAATAAAAGAATTTGGGTTTTTTTTTTACTTATGGCCTCTCATTGAGTTCTAAGATGTGCTTGCCTGCTTCCATGTATACCGGTATTTAATTTCCTAACTGAAGGTTCAGGGCTCAAGTACCTGATTAAGTACCTTGCTGGTATGAAACGCGTAGGGCCTATGGAGATGGATTTATACTTTTAATTATGACCAATAAAGATTGACCTTTTTAACTTATACTATTGGCCCTGTACTATTGGCCAGATAGCCCTGTTCTTTTTCTGTGTGTTAATTATGTGAGCCCAATGGTTCTACTGGTGAATAGTCCTCCAGGAATGTTTAAGCAAAATTCATTATCAAAACCATAATCCAATTGAAAGCATGGTATGAATCACAAAGATCCTAATCCAGACAAGATGGTGCAAAAATACCCCTACTAAGGGGACTCTAAGTAGTAGATGTCAGTGGTCAACCAAGGAGAAAATGGGTTAAGATCTATGGTGAATGCTTATTTGCTGCCCTGGATACCCCGTGATGACAATGTTTTCCTATATTTACAGCCTATGGGGTGGGTGGGAATATTTTACCAAATATTGACCAGGAGAGACAAAAACCCTGACCTGGATGGAGGCCAAATGCAGAGGTGTATTTCTATCAAGTGCCACCACAGGCACTGGACTTCCAACTGCAGATTGGATTGTTTTATATCTATAGAGACCCCTCTAAAGCAACCACCCTGGGCAACCACCATCAGGTGCCCACTCAGATATAAATACAGCCCTGACCAAATGGGCAGTGATGTCAATTAAGCCTGTGTCAGTGATAACCCATTGGGGGCATGATTGAGGCCATATTTCATGCTGCCATTTAAATGAATAGGAATTCGGGTTATTTGGATTATCACCCAAATCACAGTTTAGTTGACAACTGTACATTTTACTGGTTGGCGCTGGTTGGTCCTGGTTGGGTTGGGAACTGGACAGCTGAAGTTGGCAAACCATACAGCAGTCCTATGCAACAAAAGTTAAAGTCCAATCCCTTGCTAGTCTAGAAAAAGTGATGGCAAGGTGCGGCCTATTTTGGCTAAAGATCATAAATATATTAAGCTTTGGAAACATTGCTCAGAAGTTGAGGAAATATCTAAAGGTGCGACTATTTGCCTGGCTAACAGGGTTCCAGACTTTTTCCTAATCTAGCCAGTCTGTACTTATTTCATTGCGGCTTCCCTTGGCTCTGAAACGTTACTGTCACGTAGCACTTTAGAGACATCTAGTGGTAATACTTATGGGTGAATAGTTTCATTTTCCAGCGGTTTGCGCTCATTGTCACATTCACTGCTTTCGGCCTGATTGACAAAAGCCTGGAACATATGCCGCTAAAATATAGGCTGTACACAGTTGAGCGGATTAATCATGGATTATTCTTTAAATCAAATAACCATGAGAGTGGAGCCAGTCTGTAAAATCACCACCATCTGTTTCTGGTTTGAGCCGTCCATAGCTCTGTGGTCAACCAGGACCTAAAAATAAAACCAGTGGAATACTCCATGTAAGGGGTGCACGTTCAGCATAAGGAGGCCACTCTATGTAGGGATCTTATGGTAAAATAATAATCCTCCACTCCATGTCTACACCTTAATACGAGAAGTGGTGCTGCAATCTGGATACTCTGGAGACCATATAAATGTCGCCATAAGGAATGTTAAGGCCTCCATAATAACCACATTATATCTCCTATACAACAAATATTACATTAACAAATATGATTAGATGAGAGAAATCAGGCCTTTAAACAGGGAATTCTACCAGAGAGGGTCACCAACATAGGGCATCATTCACAGCTACTGTGTGGTCTCATAGAAGTTTGCTTATACCCTATGGATAGAGAGACACCATAGAACCATTTTAATGTGTATATTCTACAACACTAGGTACAATAAAGGGAAAAATAACTACAAAGTCGGGCGAGCTGAGCCTCTTCATACTTGGCACATGGTTAGCAGTCAACAGTAACCCAACAGACTCCATTGCTCAATCCCAAGCCTACTTGACTCCATTCACTAAGTTTACTTTAGCTCATGCACGACTGCACTAATGTTCAGCACGGTGTTAAAAATGCATAGCTATTATGTTTATGTAAAACCCTGGCACAGGGATAGTGCAACAGGGGAACATACACCCACCAGCAATCAGAAGTTAATAATTCAAGTTCTAAAGGCTTCAGACTCCACACACAGAACCTGAAATAAGTTTGTGCATTAATAAAGTATGAGTGTGGGTTAGGCCCAATAAACGTGTCCCTTCTTCTAGTGCAGTGATCCCCAACCAGTAGCTTGTGAACAACATGTTGCTCACCAACCCCTTGGATGTTGCTTCTAGTGGCCTCAAAGTAGGTGCTTGTTTTTGTAGGTTGACAATCCATATAGGGGCTACTAAATGTTTAAAATATTATATTTGATTTTCACATAAACAAGAGAAATCAGTATGACAGCAAATACCATGCAGACTCAGAGGATCATGGCTACTAAATGGCCAATCACAGCCCTTATTTGGCACCCAAGGAACATTTTTCATGTTAGTGTTGCTCCCCAACTCCTTTAATTTCTGAATGTTGCTCATAGGTTCAAGAGGTTGGGGATCTCTGTTCTAGTTATATTACAATAGAGAGTACATTATTCACTATATATTGTTTACAGGCTGAACCTTATAACCCACATGGTCTCCTTGCCAACAAGAATAGCTTCTCCTAGAACGGAAAAACTGAACTTGATCAGTCTGATCATACGACTCAATTCTGAAATTTAAAAAAAAATTTAAAATTTTTAAGAAATAGGATTTTTTTTTTTTCAATTTTAAAAATGTGCCGAGTCACTGCTATCCTTTTGGCTTGTATCAGAAGCATGGATTCAGTCCAGGTTACAATGAGTGACAGATGCCGTAACACCATCGCAGTTGACACCGTCCGAGAACCATGCAAAGTTTGCCGAGCAGCTGCGTCCGACCACTCAAGAGGTTAACGGCTTTTACGTGTTCATCTTTACAACCTTAAGAGTTCCTACTGGCAGCTGCCTGGAAATGTGTGTACAGTACATCAATATTTAAGTAACTGGATCTCACTACAAGACCAAGTGTGCTGGAAGGAGCTTCAGACGACATAGGAGGTCTCAGGGCACGCACCATCCTTTCAGAACCCTTTCTTTCTGCAAGAGGTTTTCCATGGTTTCATGCAAAGATGTCCTTCTGAAGACTCTGCCTTAAGTCCCCGTAATTCATTCTCTCCTTCTAAACTGGATTCTCTACACCTCGTCCATAAACCGCACTTGATTTTTGATGTCCCATGAAGATACCAGCATTTTTCTGAATCAGGTACGAATTTTCAGATTTTTTTCACATAAGATAAGATTTTCTTTCTATATGAATATAGGTTGTATCTGTAGAGTCCGAATCATTTCAGGTGGTGGATGGAATCTGCTAATAAATGCAAGTTCTTGGATAACACAATCAATTTGGCCCTTGAGGATGCATTTTTTTTAAAAGTGGCCCCCAATGTTTCTGCTCATTTTTTCTACTCGGTTATCCGCTCCCTCGACTGAAGGTTCAGGGCGGTGCACCTGGACCCCTTCTCCAAACTGGTGAGTCTATACTTTGAGACCTAAGAATTTTACTGCAAATCATCACCTACCAGTGTTCATGATTCTATTTTGGGATCCTTAAAATATCTGCCTTTGACTTACCCTTTCTTCCTCCAGTGTTAGGGTCAAAGACAATATTATATGGTTTTATGATGTTTTAATGAATATACACCAGGATTTCAATCATGTTTTTGTTTGCTTTCATTGTAGAGGAATTAGATCTATTATCCAGAATGCTTTCCTTAAAAGGTTGTTTTTTCTATAATTTGGCTCACCATAAATTAAAAGACACCTATCCCGTAATTATTTCACCCGCTAAGAGAGCCCACACTCCAAAAGGGAGAAAAAAAATTATTTGTTGCAAGAAAGCCCCCTAAGCCACCCTGGCCCCCCTCTAGTGGGGGGTCACCATGTTGGGGCATATCATGTGGATAATGAGTGGGTCAAGGAGCTCTCCATGTGTTAGACCAGTGGTCCCAAACCAGTGGCTCACGAGCAACATGTTGCTCACCAACCCCTTCAATGTTGCTTCCAGTGGCCTCAAAGTAGGTGCTTCTTTTTCAAAAAAAAAAAAAACTGGTTTATTGGCAGCCTCCTGTCGGCTACCAATCCACATAGGGGCTACCAAATAGCCAATCACAGCCCATAGTGATGTATTTGTACCTTACATTCTCAAGCAATTATCTTTGGTCCCTATGATATATATTATATAGTAAGATACGACTGTTTTAAGGGCAAGATGACTAAGGAAGCCGCTTTAGCTCCTGAATTTTAAAGGGCCCTAGTCCACTGCCCCCCAACTGTCATTCTACTGCAGGGCAATGTTTTGAATTCATTTTCTGCAACAGCATAGCTGGGGTTCATGTGGTTATCTGAATGCATTTACTGCATTGATTTTACTGGCATGCCTGGGGTTAAAGCAATGCTCACTATCCATGTTCTTCAGTGATCTTGCTGGCATGTCTGGGGTTAATAAAGCACATATTATGCATTTTCTGCAGGGATCATACTGACATGCCTGGGGTTCTTGAAGTGATTTGAATCTACTTACTGCAGTGATTTTACTGGCATGCCTGGTGATAAAGCAATGCTCATTATCCAAATTCATTAGTGATCTTGCTGGCATGTCTGGGTCATTATGGCTAATAGGAATACCAAAGGGGAGTATAGTAGACTTCACCTCACATTTGACATTTGCCTGAGCAAATTTGCAATTTTCATTTTGTTAGAGATATTAGCAGTTTTAGACTGCTAGGCAGGCTTCATTTTTTGACTTCCGAATCCCCCAAAAAATAAAAATGTTCACTATTTTTGATTATAATGCACTATTCTGATTATAAGAAATTACATTTCTACGGTTTTCTGTTACAGAAGCACAAGGGTACATCCGAAGACCATGGTACACAAAAGCAAGCCGTTTTGGATTGGCAATTTTAGAGATCACGCCATTAACATAAACGTAGGTGGAATGAAAAAACGCATCAGCCCCATCACCTTGTCTCAGTTTCCAGACACGAGGCTGGGGCGGTTGCTTTCCTGCGAGACAGAAGAGTCCATTCTCCAGATCTGCGACGACTATGACTTGGTGTCCAAAGAGTTTTATTTCGACAGGAACCCGGGCCTTTTCCCCTACGTTCTGTACTTCTACGAGACTGGGAAACTCCACATGATGAACGACCTGTGCGCTTTCTCTTTCTCCCAAGAGATTGAATACTGGGGAATCAGTGAGTTTTTCCTGGATTCCTGTTGCAGTTACCGTTACCACGAACGCAAGTTGGAAAGGAGGCGACGCAACTGGGACGATGATAGTGAAGCCAGCAGCATTGAGACCTCTGTGGATGAGATTTCTGACGTTAACCAGGATCTCATGTATTTTGATAACTTAAGGTGTGGGAACTTGCGCAAACGCCTGTGGCTCACCATGGAAAACCCTGGCTACTCCATTCCTAGCAAATTATTTAGTTTCATCTCAATTTGTGTCGTTCTCATTTCTATTTCTACCATGTGCATCAACAGCATGCCCGAATACCAGCAAGTGGACGAGGATATGGCCCCTGTAGATGACCCCATTTTACACAAGCTGGAATACTTCTGCATCTCCTGGTTCACGTTTGAGGTGTCCTCACGGCTGATTCTGACACCCAACCTGAAGAAATTCTTCAGGCATCCATTAAACCTCATTGACATTGTCTCGGCGTTGCCGTTTTATCTAACCCTTTTGGTAGACTTGACCGTTGGCAGCGATTATGAGCTGGGAGATGTGGGGAAAGTTGTCCAAGTATTTCGCTTGATGAGGATCTTCCGGGTTCTGAAGTTGGCCAGACACTCCACTGGATTGCGTTCACTTGGAGCTACACTTAAGGTACATGCTTTCCAAAGTACATAGGAAGAAAAGGTAAAGAGTTATGCGGAAGGGGATGTCCATCTTAGAAATTCATTTCAGAATGATGGCGACAGTGATCTTTTTTTTTTCCCCCCCGTTTAGTTGATTTGCAATTCATGATGCAAGTTCTGGGGCAATGGCAGGTTATGGACTGTACTGCAGAGTAACATCTGTGTCTTGTGAGAATTAGTTTAGCAGATAGAGTAGAAATGTTTACTTCCCAGAGCTACTCAGCTGTACTAAACAATGTCAAAGGACTGGGGGTAACTTTATGAGACTCTAAGGAACTGTCCAAATGGGATAAAGCAAGAAAACATAAATACCAGTGCCAGGTCATGTAGAGACGTACCTCAGGCCTTCTTTCGCCTTCACAATCCTCACCCCCTCGCTCAACACTTCCCCCCCCCCCGCTCACTCATGACCTCCTTCCCAAAGCTAAAACCTCTTCAGATACTGCAGAGTTGTGGAAGGGCTCCAAATCAAACTAGGGGAAGGTAGACAACAGATAGGGGTTGTGTCTGGCACCCCCTTACCTTTGCACCCTAGGCACATGCCTTTTCTGCCCACCTCTGACCCTAATAAATACCCTCACCAAAAGTCAGACACTTTAATAGGCATAAATACTATTACACATGAGTGACCTAGGTCTTTGGGGCACAACCGCTGTTCGTTCTGACATATACACAGAAAAAAAAGCAGACGGCTCATGGGCAAATATATTTGTTTTCTCTTTCAGCACAGCTACAGGGAAGTTGGAATACTCCTTCTTTACCTGGCAGTTGGGGTCTGTGTGTTTTCCGGAATGGCATATACTGCGGAAAAAGATGAAGACACTGGCTTTGACACAATCCCTTCATGCTGGTGGTGGGGCACTGTGAGCATGACCACGGTGGGCTATGGCGATGTTGTGCCAGCTACAGTTGCGGGAAAACTGGCGGCTTCTGGTTGTATCTTGGGTGGGATATTAGTGGTGGCTCTGCCTATAACAATCATATTCAACAAGTTCTCCCACTTCTATCGCAGACAGAAAGCTCTTGAGAATGCGGTGAGGAACAGCGATAGCATACCCAGAAAAGACAGCAACGTTGCTGAAGATAAACACTCAGAACAGTCTGTAGAGCTTTGAGGACTTGGAGACTAGTCATGTCATGCATATTTAACATAAAGCAAATGCGCTTACAGTAATATGATTAAATAATTGACTATATAAAGTTAACATAATCCATATCATAGTTTACTTCAAACACTTGGGCCTCACCCATCTGAAGCTTCACTACCGAAAGTACAACAATACTGATATATGTTCGATGCATTTTAATATAATCTTAGGGAAAAGTCAGGACTAGCACTATCTGAATGCAAAGTCTTATCTACAAAGGAAAGTCTTTTGGACTACTTATTGCAGTATTGGACCATAAGCCTTTTCAGGAGTATGGCTCTTTAGAAGAAGAGGTATGAAGAACTACTAGAGCCTTACTAAGAACGCCAATGTGCCATAGAATGGAGGCTGGCCTCATAGTTTCAGAAGACTTCTAAAAATGTTTAATATTCTGATTTTACTTCCAAAGCCAGAGATAATGATCTTGGTGAGTTATAATTTTTATTGCTCCACCCTACCAAAAAAAACCCATTTCTACTCTACTTCAACTCTGTTGTAGGATAAGCCTTGATACTGGGTTTTCATATATTTTGGCACCCAAATCAAATTAATTCTGTACGGCCATGATCTCAAATTTCCAGAAATTGGACAAAACATGTAGATTTGCATGTGATAATGAAAAGAAAAGTGAATACTATTTTTATAAAGATGTTTAATGGACAATGATTGTGGACTGATTGCTCAACACAAGCAGCTTTTTCCTCAGCTTGCCTGACAGTGACCCCCCTTAAACGGTACCTGCCATTCACTATCTTATGCCAAAGAATAGAAAGAGTTGTCACCCAAAGAAGAAGTGGGATCATAATGTAACCAGTGCATTACAATCATGATCAAATGTGCTGTATATGAAACAAACACTTTTATGGATGCATAATGTTACATCTTGCCTGAATAAACTCGCCCATAATCCACTGGTGTTTAGAGCCTGAGAAATGATAGTTTATGTATTAGTATTTTAATTCCCTAAAAGAACAGTGAAACCTGCAGATGGAGGTTATTCTGAGCAAGGATCAATATTTAGCTACATGGTATATGTGTATCATATGACTGGGTTGTTAACGTCTTTGAAAGCCTCTTATGCAATAGTGACCTTCAGTGGCCAACAATTTTCATTCTTCGTTTCTCAAAGGTCATCGTTGAGCTAATAATGATCACATGACATTTAACATCACAAATCTGCTATGCCACATTTAGGTACATGCCAGTCTTCCTACCTTCAGAAGAACTCGGTCACATGGTATACGAGTGCTCCAAGAGGGAGTCTTAAGGTGGCCATACACGGGCCGATAAAAGCTGCCGACAGACCGTGTCGGCAGCTTATTGGCCCGTGTATGGGGCCCCCCGACGGGCTTCAACGATCGAGATCTGGCTGAAAGTCGGCCAGATCTCAATCGGATAGGACAAAAAATCCCGTCGGATCGCGGCCGCCTCTATCCGTTGATGCGGTCCCGCGATACGACCGCCCGTTAGGCATCGTTAGGATCCGATCGTTGGGCCCTATGGCCCACGATCGGATCAGCCCGATATTGCCCCCCTCAAGGTGGGCATATCGGAGGGAGATCCGCTCGTTTGGCGACATCGCCAAACGAGCAGATCTCTCCATGTATGGCCACCTTTATTTCTGAAAAGAACAAGGGAAGATTCTCTCTGGAGAAATTCAGAGATGGCCTTCCAAGTGTATGGAGCAGAAGGAGAGAAAGGTTTAAGGTTGGGAATCAGCGGTGGTAGTGAGTGGTGCGCAGTGTCGGACTGGCCCGCCGGGATACCAGGAAAAGTCCTGGTGAGCCCATGTGTCAGTGGGCCCTCATGCTGCTATTTCTATGAGAACAAAGAGGCTAAATAGATTATAGTATGTAAAGAAAAGAGACTAGGAGAATAGAGGTTGAGTGAGGAGAGGAAGAAAAATAGTACTAAGAGTGGGCCCCTGGTCTAAGATGAATTGGTGGGCCCCTGGTCAAAGGTTTATGAGTGGCCCCCTGGTGTCCCAGTCCGACACTGGTGGTGCGACCAAGCGGTTGCCCTGAAAGGAATCAAGGAGTTGTCTAGGAACGTATGGGGACACAAGAGAGGTGCAAAGGAATGAACGGCTTTAAAATTCAGGAGATTTTGGTGTCCACAGCAACATTTGTAGCCTCTCCTTTCAAACATTGCACATAACACAGTACAGCTGACCTACTGATATACAAAATTCCATATCTAATATGACCTTTGTCCAAATGTTGCTACCTCTGTTGCCTTTCTCTGATGGGTGTCAGCAGGGCACTTGTTAAGGATTTGTCTTCTCATTTGATCACCTGAATCCCTGCCAGGTATTTCCTGGGCACCAGAGCCTAGCTTCTCATCAACAAGCATTTTCCATTTCTATACCCCTCAAGGTCAAATGAACAGTGTTCCACATTAGTCTCCACAGCCTAAAATAAATAAATAAAGGCACAGTGCTTTTTATTCTCTAGAACAACACATCGGTGAAACAGCTAAGGGCAAGTGGTCTCATTACCTTACTGATATTCACAACATGTAAGCAAACTGTCAGCTTTGTGATTGGGGAAGTGTATAGTTATTTCAGGCTCAAAAATATTCAGTATCAGTCTTGCTTCATGCAGAGTAATATTTTTATGCTTGGTTGGAAACTAATCATATGGCCTCCGAAGCTCATCCACTTCAAATAACCAAAACCAACCAGCAAGGGGCTTGGGATTCTTGTTTCTTGTTAGCTCTGCACCAGAACCAAAGCAACCAACCATTGACCTCTAACTTATAGAATCATTCTAATTAAGGCTCAGATAATTCATTATTCAGCGTAATGTTCCTTGCAGACAGATAAAGACGTGGTTCTCAGTACATTAACATTACCATTGCCGAGTACATTAACCCCCTGCTTTGAGTTTTAGCAACGGAATTCTTGACACATTTCCAGTTGAAAGAGAAACACTTTGCCTTTATAGTCTGGGGAATAGTCATGGGTTGTAAAGTTAGATCTCTAGAATAATTGTATTATTCCTATGTAAATTGTGTTTTTTTCTGTTGGGTACAAAGTGTGGTTTAGCAATGTTTCAATTAAGGTAATAGATACTCCAAAGGGAGTAAGGCCGATCACTAAAAGCTTTCAACCCAAGGTGATGAATGGAGAAGGCCCTGTTTCAAATGGAGTGCCCTCTATTAAGGAAACCCTACAAGACCATAAGTGCTCCTGTTCTTATGCGTTTGTTATGAGGTGGATAATTATCAGCTTGGTGCCCTTGGGAACCAACATGCCTAGTGGTATAATAGTCCCATGATACTTCTGGAGCTCACACTTTTAGGGTTATAAATAAGGTGGAAAGTGTCCTACAGGTCTGATTACATGC
Source organism: Xenopus laevis (assembly GCF_017654675.1). Taxonomy (NCBI): domain Eukaryota; kingdom Metazoa; phylum Chordata; class Amphibia; order Anura; family Pipidae; genus Xenopus; species Xenopus laevis. The sequence continues at coordinate 3,589,092 of NC_054388.1, read as the reverse complement.
AGTAGCCAGGTAGCATTTAGGGGTCACCAGCAAAGATCTTATTGGTTGATATGGGTTACTGCACTTGGGCAGTGTCCTGTCTACATAAATGGTCTGGAACTAAGAAGCCACCAACTTGCTTGGGCAGGCCATAGCATCAAGTAGCATTTATTTGGATACTGATCTCCAGGGTTTGAAGCCCAAAGCTCCCAAATGTCCCAGGTGGACACATGAGGAATTTCAAGCAAAAAGAAACTCTACCATTATTTTTTCAGGGGATTACGGTTATTTATGACACTCTTGACACCTCTACCAGTTTATACAAACTGAAAACTAAAGAACCAGAGTAGAGGAAGCATCCATGTGTTCAGTATAATGGACCAATGCCTGGGAACCCCACAGACGTTTGGCCTAGGCTTCCCAGCTTAATTTCCACTATGAAAATTGGTGAAGGTTGTGTGGTTCTTTCAGTAAACTCAGAGATACACGTGGAGATTCGGGGAGATTTAGTCGCCTGTCGACAAATCGACTCTTCTTCGGGGGACTAATCTCCCCAAACTGTCTTCACGTCAGCTAGAATTTAAATCGCCGGCAGGATGGCACTCGGATCGCTTCGTTTTCCGCACAAAGGAAATTACGAGCGATTGCGGAAAACTAAGCGCATCCGAATACCATCCTGCCAGTGATTTCGATTCTAGCCGACGGGAAGGCATTGCAGGGGATTGGTTGCCCGAAGAAGAGGCAATTTGTGGTTGGGCGACTAATCTACCTGAATATCCATGTGTGTCTCTGATACTCATTCAAATGTCTTTCAATGAATATATCCTTTACCTACCTAAGCATTCCCATCATGCAGCTTGCAATCTTTCAACTTCTGCTTGTGTTATTCTAGTATTCTAGATTGCACCTCTGTTGGGCAGGGCCCCCTCTACTTCTCATATTGGTTATTCTATTTTTTATTTAAGAAAGGAAATACATATTTTACAATGTTTACTCCAAAAATATCATTACATCAAAACAATTATTTACATCGGTGTAAAAACTCTTCGGCTGTTTGGTCTGTTGCCATAATGAATAGATTTAATCCTAGCCTTTTACAGCAAAAATACATCTTTTTTTTTAAAAAAATATAACTTTCTGTATCAGAACGTACCGGTCTCTTTAAATAATATATTGCTTAAAAAAAATGGGAAACGTACCAACTCTTTATAAAAAAAGAAAAATTAAGTACTAATCCATGGAATGGCAAGTCCCAGAAAATGAGAATATAACCTGAGTTAAGATGATGGGGCATGTGAGTATATGTGTGTGTATCTGTGTATCAGAGGTCCATATATGGTCAGAACTTTCAGAAATTCTGCTGCCGACGTTTCTTGGATTCAATGGCTTCCAGAATTGGCTGGCGCTTTGCTTGGTACTTATGATGGATCTCCTCAATTTCCCGCTCCATCATGGGATCCAGAGAATTCAGTTTCAGCTGCACCTCGGCTACACTCCAGTCTTTCAGCTGCAAAATAATGGGTTGAGGGGGGCAGAGTTACACGACAGAGGCTTGGGGTAAAGAGGGGGTTTAAAACTTTGACATGATAAAGGCATAAAAACAATATGATTAACGTGGAAGTGAATGATGAGGTCATTAAGAGAAGAACAGAAGGGATAATGTGTCCATGGATTGAATAGTCACAGGGAAGTGTCGTTGTTGGGTGGGTGGGTATTCACTTGGGAAATAAAATTCGTTTCTGATTACCTAAAAAGATTCCCATTGATCCCATCTCTCCTCTGATCATTCCCTTCCAAAGTGCAAACTCTATTGAATCATTCTGTTTTAGCTAAATGTGTTAGATGGCCTCGCATTGATTTTGCTGAAGGATCATCAGATACCAGAACATCAGGACACTTTGACTTTCTCTCTCTTAGAGCAAGAAATGTCCATCCCACATCCTTCCAGTTGAACTGCACATCCCAGCATGCTACTCAAATGCCCTTGGCCCCTAGCTTCTGCCAAGTACAACCCCCAGCACCCTCTGTCCTTTGTTCACTGAATAATCTATGGTTGATTGGAGTTATATTTAGTGATGGCCAAATTTCTCCCATTTCGCTTCACCACGAAATTCGCAAAATGGGAAAAAAAATCACAAAACGCAAATTTGGATAATTCGCCAGCTTCATGATTGACACCGACGACATCTTCAACAACGGCAACATTGGACGCCCATTAAATTCAATGGGCATCCATTAATCGTCTCCTCTGTGCTTACTCAGCAGCAAGGTATAATTACTGGATATGGGGCAATTAATGGAGTTATCACCTGTGCGGGCGGAGCAGGGACTATGTAGGGTAGGGGTAGTGGGTTTTATTATATGGGGGGGGGTTGAATTCTCCTTTAATGCTGAATAATAAAGGCCACCTTACGGCCACCTAAACAATGTCACCTTATGTCGCAAAAGGTTACTTTTGTAGAAACTTAGTTCCAAATTACAAAGGTTCCTCAAGCAAACCCTGTTAGAAACAACCCCAATCTGCCCTCCTGCATACCTCCTACCCCACCTTGTACCTTCTCCCTCTGGCCCTCTTGGGCTGAGTCTCCCAGTGTTCCACTGGTCCAGTCTAATCCTGGTTGCGGGTCATCGTTGAGCAGGGGCGATCCTGTGGCCCCATTTAAAACATTACCATCAGAGGGCAATATTGTTCTCTGCACTAGCAGAGCTGAATTTCTAGGTTAAAATCCGCAAATTTTCTTAAACGTCACTATTTTACCAGCCCTTGTAACCGGCCCCTCACTGGTTCTTACTTTGCCTCATGGCCCTATTGACAATGGTATACGGGGGGCCCCACGTGGTTAGGCTGCCTTTCAATTGCTCCAGCTATTAGGGCAAAGAGCTTTCCTCAGACACCACTTTACCAGGCCTGAAAGGGATAAATTTGCACAAATGTTTATGTACTTGTTGGCACTTACAAAGCTATAGTCTCCATTGAGCGGTATTTTCCATTCTGAGGGGTCTGTAGACGTTGGACTTGTCTTTTCTGGGGTGCCAAACTGGTTTTCCTTTTGCTCAAAATATTCCAGGAATGAGGGTTTGGCTTGCTGTGCGGGCTCAGTACATTCTGTCAAGGTGAAAGTGAATAATGAATATTATTCTTATCATTGCTTTTTGCAGTGCTGCATCTGCCTTTCCCCGAATGCCCAGTCATGGAATGAGTCTTTAATGCCCTTGACTGAGCTGTGAAAGAGATTAAGTGCATAGCTGTGCTGTGAGATGCAGTAAGATGCCTGCGTTCCTCGGGGAGGATTCTCTTTCGGAATCTTGGAGTGGGGAACTTGATATAAACAAGGGAACGGTCACAGTGGGATTGGGTTACGGTGTAGTCAACCGGTACTAAGAATGGCACTGACTTCCACATGAAATCTCATCCACGGAACAAAAAAGGTACAAGTCTGTAAAAGGACGGGGGGGGGGGGCTTCCAAAATCAATACAGCATGGAAGGCAGATTAAAGAAATGGAAATAGGAGGAAAAGGGCTTCTGCTGTTGTTAACGGAGTTGCTTGATATAAGCTGAAATTTGGAAGCAGAGAGAAGCTATTCCCAAGGCTGAGGGAGGCGTAATGAATTGTGCTGCAATAGTGGAATATTGGTGCTAGACATAATGTGCAAACTCAAGTAAAGGCAGTTAATTTGGACAATTAATGACCTTCAATTTGACCTTCACTTGCTTTTATTTAAGGCTTTAGTATCCATCTACTGCTAAAACCCATAAGAAAACATACTGCTGAAGCTAGAAGGACATCTTGTAATATCTAAGCAACTGGTATATTCCGTGTACACATCCATCTATTGTACAGCACTGAAAGAAAATCCCAGCTCAGGAATGGAGAAAAACCACTTACGTTTCATTGTACCCGTTTCCTCCTCCTCATCTTCATCGTTTATCAGCATGGTGCCCATCTGGGTCTCCAGTTTATCCTTTTCCACCATGGTGCCGTCTGCTCCTTCACTCATCGTACCTAACTCTTTCATGGTGTTCAGATCTTTCCCACCTGCTTGAACCATGGTACCGACGTCCACCTCATCCTCATTCTGAATGATCAAAGCCGATCACATGTTTAAATACAGGTATGGAGTTAGTGCCACCATATACTCTATCCAAGGACTAGACAGTTCTACATCCCTTTAGGACAGTGGTTTAAAAACGGAGGGCCTTGGAGGCCTCAGCTTGAAGGCCAGTTAGGGTGACATTTGTGAAGAATTCCTATATGTTCTCCTCAGTACACCTGTAAGCCCAACTAGAAGGTTAGTAGGGGTGAGAGTTGTAATGAATTCATGTTTGCTGCCCTATATGTTCTTTAAACTATGGTTATTCACTAACGATTTCCTATATTTGTAACGATGCTATGAGCTAAGGGCCACAGGGGCCTGAACCTATTAAATATGAGAACCGCTGCTTTAGGGCAATGGCACATGGAGCACCCAAGTGACTTCCAGCTTGGAGATGGTTGCCTGATTCCAGGTGGTTACCATTCAGGTCGGTGGAGGAGCAATTGTTGTGCAGGGGTTGGCACATGGTTGCAATCTCCACCACCAAATTAGTTATGTCCAACTGTTTTTTTTTTTAGTTTAAGAAAAGAAAAACTAACCACATTCTCTTTCTCTTCAGGCTCCACTTCTCTTTGTTTCAGCTCCGTCCTCTTCAACTTCTCATCCTGGGCTGCATTTAGTAGATGGCGCAGAATTGACTCCCCTTTGGCTGCTTTGATGAATGGGTGCTAAGGCACAAGAGAACAACAGATTTCAGCCATTGTGTGCACCCAGGCATTCAAGTTGTATGCAATGCTGGAAGCAGTTACGGTCTGTTGTTTGGAAGCTTTGGGTTACCAGATCTGGAGCAAACATAGACCACATACATATCACCACCACGGCAATGCATATGTCTCAAGGAGGTTTGTCCATAGAAACACCGGAATTCCAAAGGAGTAGGCAGGCACAGTAGAACGTGTTAGTCAATCGGTGTGGAAACATGTTTGATGACTATAACTACAACATTTGGGCACATAGTGAAGCAGCTTAACCCACCTTTAATGGAATAGCTTTACCATAACATCACATCCCACTTACTTTTAATTCTTTTACACTTGGCCTGTGTTGTACTTGGCTGCGGCCACCTCTTAGGCCAATGAATTATTCAGCAGAATATTTCCAGTGCTGAGAATTCCCATCTCACCGTGTCCTAGTTCTCCTCAGGCACATTTTTAAATCTCTGGTTTTAGAGACAAACCCCATTTGCCTCGCTAAGAGGCCACAGATTTCAAATATCCAGCCTCAGGCTTATTAATCTGATTGCTGGTTACTGGGGTCGGTGACCCTGGCAAAGCAGAGTTTGCGAGTGATACACAAAAAAAAATCCAGACTTTAGTCTCTGTTACCTGCAGTAGCTCTGTGGCACTGGACCTCAGTTCAGGATTCTTCACAAGACACAGGTTAATAAAATCCACAAAATCCTTCGACCAGAGTTCGGGTTTTCTAAATGTAGGGGGTGGGTTGGAAGGTATCATGAATATTGCCTGTAAAATACACAAAATATCACTCATGTATTATAAGGGATAATGTACCCCCTACTGTAAATGATAAGGATATTAGAAGTCACTGAGGGGTTGTTCTGTGACCATATAAAGGCACAAGGCTGCAGGCTGAGTTATACAGGGAACTCTGAGTATCACTCATGTATTATAAGGGATTATGTACCCCCTACTGTAAATGATAAGGATATTAGAAGTCACTGAGGGGTTGTTCTGTGACCATATAAAGGCACAAGGCTGCAGGCTGAGTTATACAGGGAACTCTGATTATCACTCATGTATTATAAGGTATAATGTACCCCCTACTGTAAATGATAAGGATATTAGAAGTCACTGAGGGGTTGTTCTGTGACCATATAAAGGCACAAGGCTACAGGCTGAGTTATACAGGGAACTCTGAGTATCACTCATGTATTATAAGGGATAATGTACCCCCTACTGTAAATGATAAGGATATTAGAAGTCACTGAGGGGTTGTTCTGTGACCATATAAAGACACAAGGCTGCAGGCTGAGTTATACAGGGAACTCTGATTATAACTCATGTATTATAAGGGATAATGTACTTAATGTACTAATGAGCTTCCCTGGCTGTAATATAAGCTGATGCTACAGGTTTGCTGATTATTCAATTCTGATGCTAATTGCACTGGTTTCTGTGCTGCCATGTAGTAATTATGTGTATTAATTACTAATCAGCCTTATATTGTGACATTTCTATTCTATGTGTACTGTATATTGTGAGTGGCTCCCTAAGCTCAGTAAGTGACAGCAGCACAGAGCATGTGCAGTGAATCAGCAGAAAAGAAGATGGGGAGCTACTGGGGCATCTTTGGAGACACAGATCTTTACTGCTAAAGGGCTGTGGTTGCCTTGGGCTGGTACAGAAGCACAAAACATCATGTACAACATTTCTAGCTACATCTTTAGTTAGGCTTTAGTTCTCCTTTAAATAGGTGGGGGGCTGAAAGAGTCGACAGCTCTAATAGCTATTTGTACTTTATTTTCCTTCATTTGGGAGTCAATGTCATGTCTGGGGCAGTATAGTGATCCCTTTCTTACAATGTCGTCATCAATGATATCTGAGCTGATCGCAATGAACCAGTTTTCTGGGCGCTGCGGGTGCATTTCCAAGAAGAAGGGGGCCGCGTGACTTGCTCATTGGACGCAGTATAATTAGCTCCAATGCAATCAATGAAAAGCTTGATTTAACTTTTTTTTTATTGGAAACCAGAGCTAAAAGGCTGAAAGCAGAAGGGTCTCTGGCTGCAGAATCTGCATTGCCGCAATATATATTTCATGAGTATTCCTGTTAAAGGAGATAAGTAGGTATGAGGCATGAATTTTATATAATATAATATCTGCTACAGTTTGGATTTAGGTTTTTAGAGTGGTATCTGCAGTCAATCATTGGCCTTGCTGAACTACAATTACCCCAGCACTTCTTCAATTCAAGACTAAGGCCTGCCACTATCCCTGTAGATGCTGTTGAACTACAACTCCCAGAATCCTCTTTTATGAATGGCACCTGTCTCTGGTATACACCTCCATCCAGCAGCCGCTGACCTGTCTCCAACCTGTGCTGTTTTATAAATCCAGGCCTCAAATGATCTGCTATCAAATAATGTAAAATTGTCCATGTTAGCAAAGGCCTATTGAATAAGTTAGGGAAGGGATATATACAGGTATGGGATCCGTTATCCAGAAACCCGTTATCCAGAAAGCTCTGAATTACGGAAAGGGACGTCTCCCTTAGACCCTATCAAATAATGCCAATTTGTAAAACCGATTTCCTTTTTCTGTGTAATAATAAAACAGTAGCTTGTACTTGATCCCAACAAATCCTTATTGGAGGCAATTAGAACCAGCCTATAGGGATTACATGATTTTTTAGTAGACTTAAGGTATGAAGATCCAAGTTATGGATCCATTATCCAGAAAACCCCAGGTCCCAAGCCTTCTGGATAACAGATCCCATACCTGTATAAATAAAAGCGCTGGGATTCTCCAGTCTAACGGTAATCTGATGTCTCCCTCTAGTGGAATTTAAAGGAAATATGGGAATACAGGATTTATATATCTATAGCAGTGATCCCCAACCAGTAGCTCATGAGTAACATGTTGCTCTCCAACCCATTGGATGTTGCTCCCAGTGGCCTTAAAGCAGGTGCGTATTTTTGAATTCCAGGCTTGGAGGCAAGTTTTAGTTGCATAAAAACCAGGTGTACTGCCAAACAGAGTCTCAATGTAGGTTGCCAATCAACATAGGGACTACTAAATGGCCAATCACAGCACTTATTTGGCAGCCAAAGAACATTTTTCATGCATGTGTTGCTCCCCAACTCCTTTTACTTCTGAATGTTGCTCACGGGTTGAAAAGGTTGGGGATCCCTGATCTATAGGCTACAGAGACAATTCAACCATTCCCTGCATTGTGGTCCATTGCAAAACCTTTTGAGAATCTTGGCTCAACCTTTTTTGGATGAAAAAATGTGGACTGTTATCACCATTGCAAACCACAGAAGTTGATGGAGACTGAAAGTTTCCAAATCCTTTTTACCCCATACATTTTCTTCTCTCTTGAGTCCTTGTCTCCGCTCATCCCCAATTCCCACCACTAAGTCACTCCAGTCTCCATCAACTGCACCACTACAGTTGGTGATGGGGAGTATCTATACATTTGAAGCACAGACGTTGAGGAGGAGTCTATGGCTTACCCTCATTGGATGAATTTCTGCGTACGGGGGCTTTCCTTCCGCCATTTCAATGGCGGTGATACCGAGGGACCAAATGTCAGCCACACAATTATATCCGATTTCCTGGATGACTTCTGGGGCCATCCAAAATGGCGTTCCAATGACTGTGTTCCGCTTTGCCATTGTATCCTAGAATAGGACAAACCACAGCTGGATATCAACATGCCATTAATCAGGAGAAGCAAGAACATTATAGAACTGAATGCCCCCCAAAATCTTCCACTGGCTAGTAAACAGATGATGGGATGGGACCAAACACCTTGGTATTCTGCTCCGACCAACCCCTTTCTTACTGCACATCTGCTACAAGTGAAAGGTCTTCTGCAATTAGCTTCTCACGTAAGAAGAACCAAACTATACTGTAGCTATAATGGGGGTCACATTTTAATTATGGTACCCCTTAAAGTATTTTTGTAACATAATGTAACCTCCTACACAGATTCCCATTGTATTACAGAAATAAGACGGCACGTTCTCTGCTCTGCTACAAGTGAATTATTTAATGTGGTTGGCTTTCAGCCAATGACTCTGAAGTGAGTATACAGTAAGTAGAAGAGAATTCCGTCAGTGATCCTTATTGTAGGGATGGGACTGTCCCTTACTGTGAGCTGCCCGGCCACTCCAAAGTCTGCAAGCTTGGCGGTGCCTTCACAACTCAGCAATATATTCCCAGCCTTGATGTCTCTGTGGATCTTTCTCATGAAGTGAAGATACTCCAGTCCCTTGAGGGTCGACTGCAAAATAGTTGCAATTTCATCTTCATTTAACTATTAGATAAAGAGGGAAGGGGGAAGGATTATTAGATCATCGACATAACAAAGGAGCAACGTTGAAGAACATTTTATTTAGTGAGAAAGATCCTTCTTCTGTTCAGGTTGTTGGGCTCAGGGTTGTTGAAAAATATTAGTTACCCACAACCTGGAAACGTTGAGAGGTATGAAGACGTTAGTATCATCATCAATATGTTCCCCTAGCCCTGTTCCTGATGATGGACTCAAGATCAACTCCAGATGTTTCCTGGTCAACTTGGAGATATAGACAAGTAATGTAATAACAGGGACAAAGTGTGTCCAGCCAGATATAGATTTAGGGACCTGGAACAACTCCATTAGGAGCTTCCTAAAGACCATCCATATAAGACAACCCCCCAATTACATCAAAAGTAGCATTAGGTCTTATTCTGGGTTACTGTTCTCCTTAAGTTTGAATATGGGCAACTGCAACTAGTGATCTATTTATTACAGATCTAAAACTATAACAAACAGAGAATTAACACTACCGTGGGATCTATTTTACCTTTATTGAACTTTTCTAAATTAAAAGCAATCAAATAAGCTAATTTTATTTACATTTCACCCAAAATCCCAACTTTTATATGCCTATTTTTATGGAAATAGGATGGTAATAGTGACTAGTAGACAAATACTTATGCAAGTAAAAGTAACAGCACTGTTTTGGTGGTAGGTTTCCATTTTTGGGGATAAGGTACTTTCATTCATATGGTTTTAACAGTTTGGAAACATGTCTGAGAAAGACATCAGCGCATTTCACTGCTAGGCAGCTCCCACCAGAAAAAAAAAAACCCATTAACATTGAGGAATCTGGCTCCCTGATGTTCCCACGCTATCGGGAAGTGGAAAAATAACTTTACATTTGACTTCTTAACCCCATTAGTTCTACAAAAGGGAAGCATTTCCAGGCTCCAGCAGCCATCATTTTCTGTTCGGAAAAGCAGCGGTTTCATTAAAGGAAAACCATACCCCAAGAATGAACATTGGAATAGAAAGGAAGGCCTGAACCCAAGAAGTCCAAAAACATCTGCCCTAAACCTTCCCGAACCACAAGTGGACATATTAAATGTAGAGTCTCTAAGAGCATTCTATCCATAGGAAACAACATTTTTCTTAGTAGTAAGTTACAAGAATTGATGGAAACGGTGCGCCTTTCATAAGTTATCCCCATAGATAATCTGAGCAGGCGCTGTCTCTTAAGAAGTGAAGCCTGAAGAGCAACTTGCCGTCTGTTTGCGGAGTCGGATGATGTCAGAGACGGATCCACCTCCACAGAACTCCATTACGATCCAAAGGTCCGTGTTTTTAAAATAACTCCCGTAGTACTTAACAACATGCGGGCTGAGAGGGAAAAAAAATCATAAATAATTCAGCTTTACCATTAGTGCTACAGAGCATTTATTTAACAAAATGTGTCCAAGCGTGGCTGTAACATCATAGCCCAAGATGCAGGAAAGTCTAGGTGTTTACTTTACTACTAGGCGTCTACTTTATCCCTACAGTCTATCCAGCTCAGGGCATGGGTTTGAGGTTTCTGTTCTAATGAAGCTAAAGGATATCCTTTCCTAAAGGTCCTACTACCTCCTAGCTCCTGCCTCATTAAATCTATAGATATTCTATATGGGGCTTAGTTGGTAACATCACAAACAATGTCAGCTAGTACAGACCAAATGGGTGGGAACCGTTTCCCAGGGGTTGTCTTCTACACAAACTCAAACGTTTTGACCTTGGGGCCAAGCCAAGTTTGCCTCTAGTTTATTCTGGACCTGCCTACTCCATATTGGTTTAACCTTGGGGCCAAGCCAAGTTTGCCTCTAGTTTATTCTGGACCTGCCTACCCCATATTGGTTTAACCTTAGGGCCAAGCCAAGTTTGCCTCTAGTTTATTCTGGACCTGCCTACTCCATATTGGTTGGCTAGTACCGACCAAATGGGTGGGAAAAGGGGTTGTCTTCTACACAGACTCAAATGTTTTGACATTGGGGCTCTCACAGAGCTACTGCAGCTAAATAAACACAACTACGCACCTGTAGCTTGATGCTAGCTATGCCTCTAGTTTATTCTGGACCTGCCTACTCCATATTGGTTGGTTACGGAAAAGATCACCCCAGCACCTAAAGGGAGTGTCACATAAGTTAAATTCGGCAAGGGAAGTCTTCAACAAAGGAATGGACTCCCGATAAAGGCATGGTTAAGCCATTAAATGTTATGTTAGTACTTGGTGAGATGTGGACTCTACTTCAGACATGAGTGATATGGTCTACTTTTCATGATATGGTCTATTTTCATGATATGGCCTTCATCTTAGCATTTCTCCTTCCAATAGAGGGGTATCTCTTGCTCAAGTTCTATACCACTTCTGTATCTTAAATCTGTATATTTCTCCAGCATTTCCATTTCCTTATGAAGCATGAAAACGAGTGCCAAGGTCAGAGAAAGGAGGACACAACATCAATGTGTTTAAGAAAGCAGGTGCTCAAAAAAGTGATCCATGAACACATCACGGAGCGTAACTTACCTATCACACTGCTGCATGATGGAGATTTCCTTGATAATCTCTTGCAGATCAGACTCAACTGGAATCTGCTTAATGGCAACGATTTGGCTTGTTTCTTTGTGGCTTGCTTTATATACGCTGCCATAGGACCTGTCGTAGGAGACAAACATTGATATGGGAGGATATGGGTGTCAATTCATTCAAATTTGTTCCATTACCCCAAAACCTCATGGATGATGTCTCCAGTGGGTTTACAAGAGACAAGCATGTATAGATGAAAGATGAATTGCTACATAGTTGGGTGAACAGAATTGCCCACCCACACTTGGGGCCCTGCTGGGCCAGTCTGTCAATGATTCCACCTCTAATCATTTAAACATGAATATTTTATGCTATATATGGCTATTATTCACATTTTGGAGATCAAAAAAAGTATACACTAAACTAAATTCAAAATAAATAATGCCACTCCCTGTGGTGAATATGAGGGAATAAGTCATGTGTACACACCTCTGTTAATATTTGCTCTTTCTTATTTATATCTCACAACCTTGTTCTTTGCAGGAAGACTATGCCGTTCACTTTTTGTGTGTTTTAGGCCTTGCCGCTGATAGGGCCCCTCAGTGACAATTCCCTCTTTGATCTTTAAGGTGGCCTCAGTTATTTGGACTGTTGGCTGAATGAGTGAATATTGTTCAGCCAGTACCCCAGACAGAAGAGATGTGGGAGTGATGAGCAGATGCTCTCTTTTTAAAGTCTTCTGAATACCTGTATTTGTCCTAGCAGAGCAACTTATAGCCACCCCAATGTAAAGTTGTGCGATTTTGGTGATGACAATGGAGGGAGCAGCCGTGCTTTCTACTTTCTGGCACAGGTCAAAAGCTGTACCTCGGCTCATTGTTCCATTCATCTTCCGTTCTGTTGTGCAGAGTTTCCTAATGAGAAACATCCCAACATTGTGGAGTTTGTACGTGAGAATGTTCTCCCCGTGTTTGTTTGGGTTACCTATGTTTGCTTTGTTTTTCTCCCATTCTCTAAAAACTTACAGGTAACCGGCTCTAGATTAAATTGACCCTGTGCCTGTGGGAGTTTGAAGTCATGAGTTTGAGTGCTGGTGGTGCAAAAATCATTACTTCTTTTTAATAAGACCCGCAACACCATAGGGGACATTTACTTATATTTTGGTAATTAGAAGAGAACAAGGTGCTCCAGAATAAAATGTAAATGACTCACCGAGTAGTTACATAGTTAAATTGGGTTGAAAAAAGTCCATCAAGTTCAACCCCTCCAAATGAAAACCCAGCGCCATACATACACCCCTCCCTACTGTCACATAAATTCTATATACCCATACCTATATTAACTATAGAGTTTAGTATCACAATAGCCTTTGATATTATGTCTGTCCAAAAAATCATCCAAGCCATTCTTAAAGGCATTAACTGAATCAGCATCACAACATCACCCGGCAGTGCATTCCACAACCTCACTGTCCTGACTGTGAAGAACCCCCTTCGTTGCTTCAAATAAAAGTTCTTTTCTTCTAGTCTAAAGTGGTGGCCTCTGGTACGGTGATCCTCTTTATGGGTAAAAAGGTCCCCTGCCATAGTGAATGTGGTCCGGGTGCACCAGCCCCAGATCCCCAGCTTTAGGGAGTGGTATAGCAAAGAAAAGAAGCAGGGCCGACTGGCATTAACTTATACCATGGACAGAAGTGCAAAGAATAATGTAGGTGCAAATGTTTTTATAAGAGTATTTTTGGGCGGGTCTGGATGCATTCTGTACCTCTCGGCAAATAAAGAATCTGGCGATAAGTGAAAGCCGCATCATCAGCGGGTACAAGGAAACCTTGTCCTTACTGCCCGTACCCACCGGCGCTCCCTAACTTGCACGTTTGATCGATAAGGGGGGTACTTGGGGCAATTTATCTAGAGTACAAGGAAGGGTGCGAAGTGTAAAAACATGGCAGATTGTGCCCGTTTTGTGCTGGTAGTACGCCTACTTAATCACCACTTTTGAAATCACTGCACTCTTTATAGAAAGAATATTATTTACATTTAAAACTGCCCTTTGCTTTCATTGAGTAGGGGGTTCCTATTCCAAGTCATGAATACATGGGACCCGAGGTTTAACTGTAGTTTAAACTACTGATAAAATATGTCTGCCAGGAAGGAGCAGATCCTAAAATTAGGATGGGAAAAAAATATATTCCCATAGTCTATGGGTCAATTCTAATCCTTTATCTGGGAAGAAAGGGTATAGTTCCCTTGGGGAGCAAAGTTAGCAGTTAAAGATGATCGACAGTAAGATGATAGATAGAAAGATAATAGATATTCCATCCAGGAGTAGATGCATGGATTAGTTTGCATTCGTAAATAAAACCCTTTGGACTCACGTCTTAATGACATGGTAAAGACTGGTTTACATGATACAGACGGCTGCTGTTTATGTTGTCAAAGAAATATCCGACTCAAAGGAAAGCTACAGAAATTCATCAAGTTTAAAATGATGATATGGAAAAAATGAACATGGCCATCCCGAAAAACCAACTACTGGTACCCTGTGCATCTGGGCATTGTGTATCAATGGCGACAGAGCAGAACTTTACTAACAGTGTACCCCCCCTTTCAGCAAGGTTCTGGGGTGCGGCACTGAAACAGCTGTAACGGTCTTGTGAAAAAGATGCAGAGTGATAGAACCGCTGCTATGAAGGAATTAAGAAGAATCAGGAAGGAAGCACTCGAAGAAGAAAGAGGAAGGTGGAAACAAGAGGCCAAGCTCTGGAAACGGAGAAGATTTCAAGTCAGATATAAAAAGTATTGCGCTGCAAAAATTGCTCAGGACAAAGCAGCCAGGGGGATAAAGGGTGCCAAGGGCTTAATAAATACAGATATGGGACCTGTTATTCAGAATGTTCGGGACCTGGGGTCTTCCGGATAACAGACCTTTCCATAATTTGGAAAGTCTTGAGTTTTACTTCCAACAAGGATTACTTATATCTTAGTTTGGATCAAGTACAAGCAACTGTTTTATTATTACACAGAAAAGGGAAATCATTTTTAAAAATGTGATTAAAATAGACGGTTTTCAGTTATTCAAAGCTTTCTGGATAATGGATCCCATATCTGTATTAAGAGTTGACCAGTGGCATAACTAAAGGGCTCCGGACCCCCTGCAATAAAATCTACAGAGGGCACACTCCCAACCCCCATCCTCCCGCCCACTTTCCATCTTGTCCTGCCCATGTCCCGCCTTCACCCCACTCACTCCCTGCACTGACTCCACCTACTCTCAACCCAAATCCGCCCACTCCAACCCATTTTGCTTCCCCCTTCCTCGCCGCAGGTAAGAGAGGGGTGGAGAAGGAGGGGGGTTTTATTAGCTATAAAGGAAGCAGACCCTACAGTCTGGGCCCTCCTGTTCCCCGGAGTTGGCAGTAGTACTGGATCACCTGCCCATAGATACTTGGCCAGATATCAGTTGAGCAGGCTGTCAGGAGGGGCCCCTTTCGCAGGCCAATGAATTGCAATCTTGGTATGGAGGGGCAGAGGCAGCTTTCATAGGTCTCTATATGACGAGATTAATGGTTCCATAGTTCTCAAGGCAAATTGTCAGTGATTTGTGGTACCTTCAGATTTTGCAGTGTGAACCAAGTCAAGTTTATTTGCTTTCTGCGCAAAGTTAGACCAGCTGAGATTGAAGAGTCTCTCTCTCTCTCTCTCTATATAGATTGTGCTCCAGGATAAATTTGTTCAGTTGCTGCTGGCGATAATGGTTTAATTTTAATTGAATCTCTTTCGTCTGGACTTACCCTTCCCCAAGTTTTTCGAGGACATCGAAAACTTCTTCCGGCTGCTTATTGAGACTTTCTTCACTCAGCTTCTTCAGATGTCTAAAGGGAAAAATAAAGAGTTGAGTTGAATCAACCTCTCTCTCTTAAAAAAACAAAACAAAAAAACCTGCAAATATTTTCTACAATGTAATGAACATCAATCCTTAACCGTATCCATGGAATACACAAGAGCACGATTTCCTTGTAATGCACGAGAACCATAAATATCCCGTAAATTATTTGACCCAAACACCCCTTCCAAAAATGGGGATGTCCAGGTTAGAACTGCCTGTCCGGTTTTCCAAATTAGGAAAATGTGCAGGATTCCCTGCAGTTTTGTAACTAGATATTACTTGGCCTCATAGCAAATTATTTTTCAGGAACCCAAAATGAGATAGACCTACTTTACCAATATTTATTGAAATTGTACATCAATTAGGGCCTCATGGAGACCCTATACCTCCTGGGCCCCCCTGCAGCCACAGGGTCTGCTTCCTCTATAGTTAAGCCCCTGATTCCCTGAGATTGATACTGCCCCAGACGCCCCACCACCCGTTAATCAACTTCACTGCCCCCTCGCTCGGAGTTGAGCAGCGCAAAATGCGGCAACCCTAATGCTTAATGATGTAACTTGTGACTCTCTGAAACTTGTGTATTATAAAAAATAATGTACCCTTTGGCCTTTATATGGTCATGGAATGCCTTGTTATATTGTACAACAGAGGGGAATATTTATCAGTATATATTTTACAATAGTAAAGGAGTTGGTAAATGAGCTGCAGGAAGTGGAGGCAGTGTCTATCAGGCGTGACATTGTTTTGTCTATAATCACCGGCACACGAAGGAGGGGAGATATATTCAATAGAATTCATGCTTCAGATATTCTGTTGTGTAACAAGGCTGAGTAAACAGTGTCTCCTTAGCGCTGAAGCCTACATGCACCTGGGCACTCCGAAAAATGTCTACGCTAAGCTTTACAGCAAGGCCTGCCCTCAAAGGGCTCAGATTAGGTGGTAAATGCCCTTCTAGATCTAAAATCTGGGTTCTAGTAGTCTCTCTACTCCCTAGAGACCATTCACTGCAACAATGGCCTCCTTACTTTGGAATGAGAAGCTATGTACATTACTAGCATGGCATGGAGTGAAAGTCAAAATCTCCTTTTGCTGGGTATGGACATATGGGCTTGTGGAAGGACAGCATGTATAATGAACCCAACATTTGGCTGGGTCGTTGGAAGAGTTGGCGTCCCACTAGAAGTGCCAGATCTACCTGGTGGATGTTCTGCGGTGCCATCAGCATGGAACTCATCAAAAACATTGATCTTCAGCTGATTTTCCATCTAATCTGACCGATATCTAAATGAGCCCTGGTGTGTATTGATTGGGGAAGAAAGAATTTTGATCCCTTCGAGAAGCAGAGTCCAGTTAGGTATTAGAAGCTCTTTTGTCCAAAGATGTTGTCGTATGTCTTTCTGGCTGATGGTATGAGTTCAAGTGAAGAGAAGGAGTCAGGTAGGGGCAGATTTTGGCACTTCTCCCAGGCTGGATTTGTGGAAAGGCTACCAAGTAGTGATGTGCAGTTGAGAATTTCTCCGCCCCATCCCAATCCACACCCGGCCTGCTGCTGCCACTCTATTTATAGACCTGTGCCTGCCCCACAGTTATGTCACAAAAGGGGCGGGCGCAAGTCTATAGGTTTCGATGCGCGAGCCAAAAGTGCTAGTGTGACCCGTAGATATTTTGCTCTATCCCGCGGGTTTCCCCGCACATCACTACTACCATGGCCTGGGAATAGGGTGACAGGATTTTAGGGGGCGACCTGCTGCCCAAACTAACCCACATTGGTTCAAAAACACTGGGGATGTGCAGGAGATACAATTATTTTTAAAATTTCCTGTTTAAATACTAGAGAACATCCTATTCATCAGCTTCCTCTGATTAACATACAGCACCCTACAGACTAAAGGTGTTTCTTTCAGAAAACGACTAATGTTTACAATAGTAGTAGTAGTTCTAAACAATGACCTTAAAGGAGAACTAAACCTAAAAATGAATATGGCCAAAATTATTGCACCAGCCTAAAGTTTCAGAATTCTCAATAACATCAATGATCCATTACTTAAAATTTGTCACAAGGGGGTCACCATCTTGGAAAGTGTCTGTGACACTCACATGCTCAGTGGGCTCTGATTGGCTGTTGAGAAGCTAAGCTTAGGGCTCGTCACTAATTATCCAGCAGAAAATGAGCTTCCCTGGCTGTAATATAAGCTGATGCTACAGGTTTGCTGATTATTAAATTCTGATGCTAATTGCACTGGTTTCTGTGCTGCCATGTAGTAATTATGTGTATTAATTACTAATCAGCCTCATATTGTGACATTTCTATTCTATGTGTACTGTATATTGTGAGTGGCTCCCTAAGCTCAGTAAGTGACAGCAGCACAGAGCATGTGCAGTGAATCAGCAGAAAAAAAGATGGGGAGCTACTGGGGCATCTTTGGAGACACAGATCTTTACTGCTAAAGGGCTGTGGTTGCCTTGGGCTGGTACAGAAGCACAAAACATCATGTACAATATTTCTACTTACTTCTTTAGTGAGGCTTTAGTTCTCCTTTAAATATAATTCAAATAGGTCCTCTGATATAAAGTTAGACATACCCCTGGAGAGGACTGTCATCCCCCTCCCAAACCACACCATATACGCCCTCCTCAATACAATCTCGTTTGCTTTAACTGTTTAGGATCAATTGCCTGTGCTGCCCGGTACCAATCAAGTCTTTAAGTTACAGTTACCCATGGCCCTTCTTGCTCAAGGGAACGGGAAATGACCTGCAGTGGGTAACGGGGGTTTTGTACGCTGTTCCAAGAAGCAGTCATTAAAAAGCCCCGTCGCTGTTATGTAGCACAATGAAACTGAGATGTGAGAAGCGAGAACTTCCAATGACTTCGCAGCAACAGTTCTGTTTCTTTCTGCAGTTCTGCTTATGGCATACAGGTTGGTTTTGGCATCAAGTACAAATGTCTATTTGAAGAGGTTTAATAGACTGCTTAGATTAACAACATGTGATATGTGCCCTGGGTTTTTGAGATTAAATGAACGCCCCTGCCAAAAACCTAGATTGCTAGTTCTATGGGCTAGTAGAAAAGATAATATACCAGTAAGCAGTAGTGGTCTTACCTCCTGGGGTTGTTCCTTAGCTGCACAGTCTCCATGCTTTCTTGCAACAGTCACAATCCAGCGAGCAGGGTACAAGGCACAGCATGGAGGCTCCTGTCCGGGTTGGTGTGCCCGAAACTGCTGGCCCCTGGCAGTCTCACCTCACCATTCCTTCCCAGAAGAGCAGAGCAGATGGCAGAAGTTGCATCTCTAGCAGACGGAAGCTGGAAAGCAGAGGCGGAAGCACAGATAGAGACATGTGCAAGGGTTGTGAAACATGATCAGAGTGAGACATTGCAACTTGTAAGAATTTCTGACTCCCAGGGCAACACCTAAAAAATGCAGCCGCCCCTCCCTCGGAGAAAATCAAGCTTCAAGCTTGAGTGCCATTAGTAAAAAGCTTAGCTTCAGGGAGTATGTGACTTACAGTAGGAAGCCAAAGGTATTACAATTCCACTTTCTAAGTGCTGTGTTTGAGGGGTGACTCTTGAGCCCCCGACGATACAGACGAGGGAAAGTTTAATAATGCCTTAACATTTACCGCTGGTTAGAGATACGAGAAGAACTTTCAAGCTCCTGTTTAATTCTTCTTTAATGGAGGGCAAGTCAAAAGCCTTCTGTCTCGGTTAGACATTATAGCAACATATTTTAACATTTAGAATATAGAATGTAAGTTCTTAAGATCTTGGTCTCCTGGCCATTAGAGGGAGATAAGGCTTTCAACCATAATCAGATTTTGTTAGCAAGTAGAGAACAGCTTTCAGCCTCGAGAGTAAAAAAGTGCAAACTTGAACAATTATTATATATTGAAAGCAGCACTCTAGAGAAATCCATTACAACTTGGGGGTCTCCATAGTCATTGATGAAATGTTTTGTGCGAGCTGCAAAACTGCTGGTTATTGTGTATTTTATATACAAAACGTATTCACCTCACGTGGAAACCCGGATACAGTCTGCAAGAAACCAGAATCCTGGGCAGGGTCGGACTGGGCCAGCGGGGCATCGGGAAAAAACCTGCCAGCCCAGACACGCTACCTAATGCTGCTCTCCTTACCTCTCTCTGTGACCTCTCTGTTGCTGCACCGACCACTCTCCCAGGCCCATTCGCTGCAGTGAAGAATATAGGTAAGCGCTGCAGGGTCAAGGGAGGGTTGCAACTTGGATGGGGAGCCAGGAGGGGTGTTGCGGCTGGGGGGCCCAGGCGGTGGGCCCCCCAGTATAATGTTGGTCCTGGAAGAAGTATCTTCCAGTAGCCCAAGCTACACAAAAATACTGATTTAAGGGCTCTTACTAACCAGTGTTTGAAGCTGCGATCCGTTTTTATGCTTTCAGCCGCTGGGGAGCGCAAGAGTAGACACTTTCAGTTTTTTTCAATGGGGCTGTATTCACACAGGCGCATGTAGGCGCCGAACGCAGGAAAAATGCAGCATGTTGCGTCTCAACCTGTGTTCGGCGCCTACGTGAGTACAGCCCCAGTGAAAAAAACTGAATGTGTCTACTCCTGCGCTCCCCTGCGGCTGAACGCATAAAAACGGAACGCAGGGGATCGCAGCTTCAAACGCTCGTCTGTAAGAGCCCTTAAAGAGGCTGTACAGTTATTGTGTTTTTTTTCCCATTGTTGATTCATTTAATTCAATTTGCTGAGATCTGCTCGCCATGAGCCTATGTCTAGTAACTATAAAAAAAAAATGCAATTCTCTTCGATTTCATGTTCAATGAAAATAAAACTCACAAACTTCTAATGGGGAGGTCTTCTGGATAGTTTAAGCCCTCCTCACCATAACCTCTCTGGTTCTTCTTTTGGTTATTCTCCAAGTCCTACACCCTCATGTTCCAATATCTTGCACAAATATAAAATTTCCCAGATCACAAGAGATAGAGCCATAAATCCAAATTTGCAGGCTAACAAGCGGTTCTGGATTCAAAGTTGGCCACAGGGACATAAAGGAGTATGAAGAAGTAGGCCAATGAGCATTGGTGTCCAAGGCAATATTCTTTCTAGTACACAACAGAGGGCATTCCATAGGAACTCTATTTTAACAGTGTGGGTTTATCTTAAATATCTCCGATACATCATGAAATATCAAACAGCCAGTTGTGTAACAAAAGCTTGAGATGAGTGGTACTACAACTGCAACATGGCACAGACCACGGTGGTAACTGTTTCCTGTAACATGGCATCACGCCAGCGGTTGTGGGAAGTTACGTGGTTTAGTGGAACTGCTTAAGATGCAAAACGCCATCCTGTTTTCTTTCAACTATGGAAATTGAGGAAACACTTCTTCTCCTTTCGACACTCCTTTGGTTGTTAACAAAGACGATCAGTCACTAGGCTTTACAGCATCTTACAGTTGTTACTTTAGGATAGCTTTTCGTAACATTTGCTTGTAGACTTGTATCTGAAACCTATAGTCCCATCTTTGACTAAGATCCGAGCATTGCGGATCCACAATGGCAGGCTTTTAGTATTGAATGGTCAACTCCATTTCACAATGAATAAAACTGTTTTCTTAAAACTATGGGTCGTTCGACGAAGCACAATGAAGGGCATGACACGGCCATTGGATCTTGCACTAACAATGGGCATGCAGCGTTACTTGCTTAATGGCCAGGAGGAATGAAACTTGAAACCAGCACCAAGGAGCTCAGACTTACCCTTTTTTTTATTTTAGAATGGAGAAGTCTAATCTCTCCAGTATGAATCCAGGATTTTTATGTTCTCCCCATGGTAATGTGGATATCTCCTCCGAGTACTCCTGTTCCCTCCACACTCCAATAGCAGTTAACAGGTTAATTGGCTCCTTATAATATTGATCATAGAATGGGATCTTAAATTGTATGCTTCTCCAGGTCAAGGACTGATGCATAACCTGTGTAGAGTGCTGTGGAATATACCATGCAATGTAGCACTTGTGTATCATAGAGTGATGTGGCAACCTAAGAAATAGTAAGTGGCAGCTCTATTTACAGTATACTAGAGCTCAATAATCAAATAAAAATGCTTTTTGTTTGCAATTTTTTTTAATGCACAAAGAAAAACACAAACAACCCAAATTAATTTCTGTAATTACCAAAATGTACCCTCCAAGGTGTATTCAATTTACTTTTTATATTACAATATTACTTCAATGACACAAAAAAAAATGAATCAACCCCGTGAACACATACAGATGAAGTGTGCATGTCCTGTGCAAACTATACAAAACTTACAGTGTGCAGCGCATTTCACTACACAAGGGGTCCCTGTCTAGATTTAATTAAGAGGATCAGATCAAAGATGGTTGGGCACTTTTTTGAGCATTTTCCTTGGCTTGGTGGGCTTGCAGGACTGCCACTGCCTCTTCCACCTATCACGGGAAAATGTAAGACAGGTCACACATTGATTCATGATTTAAAAAAAGTCAACCTAAGTGTTAAATATATAAGTAAGGCCAACTGAAGAATATGTCACTTTATAAACTCATGCTTCTGGTTCATGAGACCCCCACCACCACCACCCTCGGAACTGCATTTATACTCTTACTTCTGGGGTTAGACCCCTATCAAAAGATACAAATAATTCATCCTCTCCCACTTTCCCCAACAAATGGACAAACAACACAACATACTTTTGAATGCAGAGATTCCGGAGACTCCAGCATATGCAGTAGCTCAGAGTTATCAATTTCTAGCAGCATTCCCGTTATCTTCCCGGCTAACGTCGGATGCATTTCATGTATTACCGGGTAAATACGCTCCCCTGTTAAAGGAAAATAACAATTTGTTACTTTATAACATGTATGGGAGATGTCCAGCTAATCAACGGATACTGGGGTCTGCCATTCCTGCATTTTCATGGCCCCACCAACATATAAGGAATACTCTATTACTAAAGACATAAGTCTTGGTAGATAATAATACCCACCGAGCATTTGTTTCTGTTCCTGCGGTGGGGCACCTGCGAGCAGGGATGCTGTTAGTGGTTCTTGGCCCTGCATGAGAACTGCGGGTTCCATCACCTAGGAACAAATCATCTGAAATAAGAATACCTGGAAACTATGCATTAGCAATGATCAGAGAAATCACACTCATTATGGAAGTGTCAGATTGTGTGTGTGTGTGTAAGTAGAAGGGTAAATACAACGTATGAAACTAGGCAACAATGGGTATTTGCTTTCAGAAGCCTTAGATAACCAAATCTTTATACTGCCTTAGTCAAGAAAATATTTTAACCCTAATCGTGTAGTATAAAAAATATTACTGGAGCCTGCCTTCTGCCACTTGAAAATAAATAATACAAGTTTTTTTTTGCAGCAAACACTTCCAGACACAATGGATATAATCCCTCTCTGAGAAATGGGACTTTGGGCAATTGTAAGCACTGGTAGGAGTGAGCCGGAAAGGTCTGGAGGATTACAGTGGATTAAATTTCCTTTAAGTGAAAACATAAAACTAGACCTATGCTCTAGCCCCCCCTGGCTTATTGAGTGCTAGGATAACTGTAGTTACACAATATTTAGCACAAAATATAAGTTGTTATGCAGTTCCCCTACTAGAACAAAAACTATTCTGCAGATATACTGAAACTGAATCAAGACAACAGTTAGATTAATCATTAACACAATTGGATTGCCAAGTGGGCGGAGACCATATTTTATTTTCAGACCTATGAGATTTTATTGCAGATTTCAACGAGCCCTGACTCAGCACTGCACTACAAAATGATTCAAAACAACATTTAGGAAAGCCCATAATGTGCTGCCCAGGTATGATTATATTGGCTTTATATACCAATGTGCTTGGAGGAGAATGCAAACAACTAGGACTCCTGGTGGTGACTGTCCCTTCTGATCCCCATCATTATTAAAGGGATACTGTCATGGGGAAAAAAAAAATTTCAAAACACATCAGTTAATAGTGCTGCTCCAGCAGAATTCTGCACTGAAGTCCGTTTCTCAAAAGAGCAAACAGATTTTTTTTTTAGATTTAATTTTGAAATCCGACATGGGGCTACTAGACATATTGTCAGTTTTCCAGCTGCCCCCAGTCATGTGACTTGTGCTCTGATAAACTTCAGTCACTCTTTACTGCTGTACTGCAAGTTGAAATGATATCACCCCCCCCCAGCAGCCTAACAACAGAACAATGGGAAGGTAACCAGATAGCAGCTCCCTAAGATAACAGCTCCCTAGAAGATCTAAGAACAGCACTCAATAGTAAACTTTAGTAGAAGAAACAAGAGGCTGTCAGAAAGCAGTTCCATCCTAAAGTGCTGGCTTTTTCTGAAAGCACATGACCAGGCAAAATGACACGAGACGCACCTACACACCAACATTGCAACTAAAAAAAATACACTTGCCGGTTTGGGAATTACATTTTCTACTGTAGATAGGGTTGCCAACCGGCCGGTATTTTACCGGCCTAGCCGGTAAAATACCTGCCAGGGCCGGGGCTACAAATTTACCGGCAATGTAGCTGCCAGTAATTTGTATTACCTATAACAAAAGCCCTTGGCCCTCTTGCATAAAACTTACCCTTCCTTCGTCTTCTGCCCCTCTTGCGATGGGGCCCCGCCCCTTTCGCATCACGCTGCATATGGCTCTGCCCCCTTTTACGTCACATCCCGCCCATTTATCCGTGACCCGCCCCTTTTTTCGTCACGGCGTTACCGCCCCCCATCACTGGCCGGTAAATTTTTTTAAAATAGGTGGCAACCCTAATTGAAGAGTAAATTATTTGCAGTGTAAACTGTTTAATTTAAAAATAAAAACTACATCATAAAAATCATGACAGAATCCCTTTAAACTGAAACCAATTAGATAACCATGCTAGTGCAGGGAAGCAAGGACCCATCAGCAGCTGTTAAACTACAACTATCAGCACTCTCACTGCCAAGGTCTTGGGCTGTCCAACCACTCATGATGGCATCCACAATTGCTGAACTGCTTTGCCTTAAAAACCCCATGGCAAAATGGTATCTTTCCATCCTAAACCAAAAAATTATTTTTGGAAAAAAAACCACACACATTCAGTGAGGAAGAAATGAAACACATTCAATACTGTGCCTGTTGCAGGTGAGTGGAGCTCACTATGGGCTGCACGTTCCTCACGCCACAGGAATACTTGTAATGTGGCATTGTGCGCATCATGGAGGGGTTAACTTGAGCCCGAGCTCCAGCTGTCTGAGTGCCAATGTTTGCTGCAAAAAATAAAAACAAAGAAAAAACAGTCATTTAATACCTGTACAATGCAGAGGAAAAAAATCATTTATACAGTGAAAATGGTTCCTCATGGTGAAGTTGTAGAATACTCAGCAAATTTTGTTGAAAATGACCAAATATGGTTTTGGTGCTTGTTGTGCAGAATGTTTTGACTAAAATGATGGGGTTCCAACAGTAGACAATCAATTTGTATGTTAATGTGTCTAAAGGCACAAAATCCGGTGGAAAAACATTTAGGATATATTCTTTTTGCTGGTTTTCCAGCTCCATGACAATACATGGTCTCAGTCTCCCGTTGCATGCGATTCACTCAACCATAACAAAACAGTACATAAAACTAATAAACTATAAAGAGAGTTTATTTTATTTGAAGGGTTTGTTCACCTTTGAGATAACTTAGTATGGTGTAGCGAGTGATATTCTGAGACAATTTGCAATTGGTTTTCATGTTTTATTATTTAAGGTTTTTGAGGCATTGAAGCGGCTCTTCAATTTGCATTTAAGCAATCTGGTAGCTGGGGTCCAAATGACCCTAGCAACCATGCGTTGATTTGAATAAGAGACTGGCATATGAATAGGAGTGGGTCTGAATAGAAAGATGAGTAATAAAACATTTTTTTTTTAGAGCATTTGTTTTTTTTAAAAGGGGTCAGCAACTTATATAGAACTATAAAAATTAAAAAAAAAATAATGAAAACCAATTGAAAAGTTGCTAAGAAATGGTCATTCTATAACATATTAAAAGTTACCTTAAAGGGGAAGGAAACCTAGTCAGCGCTAACCCCCCACCCCCCCTCCCGTTTGTTGCCCACCCTCCCTCCTCCCCCCTGGCCTACCCGTCCCGCTGGGCAAATGCCCCTAACTTGTTACTTACCCTTCTGCGCAGGTCCAGTCCAGGGAGTTCACAGACGACCTCTTCTTCTACACGATCTTCTCCTGCTTTGAACGGCGCATGCGCAGTAGGATCATGTCGCCGGTACGATCTACTGCGCATGCGTGTGACTTTTGGCGCATGCGCAGTAGATCTGTACCGGCGAAATGATCCTACTGCGCATGCGCCAAAACGCCGTTCACAGCAGGAAGAAGATCGCGTGGAAGAAGATGTCGTCTGTGAACTCCCTGGACTGGACCTGCGCAGAAGGGTAAGTAACAAGTTAGGGGCATTTGCCCAGCGGGACGGGTAGGCCAGGGGGGGAGGAGGGAGGGTGGGCAACAAACGGGAGGGGGGGTGGGGGGTTAGCGCTGACTAGGTTTCCTTTAAAGGTGAACCAACAGTTAACATTTTTGTGGTGTGTCTGAACCATACAAAGGAAAAGAAAGATACTACACATTCTCCTAACATATATAAAATGTTTGCTATTGTAGTTCTTTTGACTTGTTATTCATTCCCTAATGATTTAAGATCCTTTGCTACATACCTACTCTTTGACTATGCTGAGCCACCCTGGGTACTTGTGTTGATGCCTGCTTCATTGTACTAATATTTGAAGACATCCTTCTTGGCTGCACTGCCCTCATCAATGGGGTTGGCGGTTGGTACTCTTATCACACAAAGAAGCATGGATGAGAAGATAGAGAGAATGTAGCCCAACACTAAGGAATGTACTAAATAGTAAATGTATGTTATAGCTGTGCTACATGTCAGCATTTGTGCTGAACACAACAGTAAAAATTGTGACTGAGCTATACTCACGTGGAGGCCTGGACTGGTGAGAAGCCCACTGAGGAGCTGGACGAACAGGAGCAACAGGATTTGGACTATAAAATGTTCTGTTTGGAGGCTTTCATTAAAACATATTAAATCATACAGTAAAATGGTTAATAGCAGTTTGATTTTATACATACTGATTCAGAAGAAAATGTTACAAAGTTGAGCAGTGACATTTATAGAGCCAACACAGATGAGAACTATCAAGAACTACTAAGTGTTAAGAAGAGGATTTTACTGTAAATTCCTTTGTCCTGGGCCTGCACTGTCAATGGAGACATCTGGGGTTAAACTTGACACCTCTTTAAAGAGAAGTAAAGCTACTGAAGTAGTTTATTGCCTATAGTATATAATAGCATACTACTATATTTATTTTGCAGAATGCTTTACATAAGTAAACAGCTCTAGAAGCTCTCTCTGTTTGTTTAGGATAGCAGCTGCCATATTAGCTTGGTGTGACATCACTTCCTGCCTGAGTCTCTCCATGCTCACTCATACTCTGGGCTCAGATTATAGTGAGGAGGGAGAGGGAAAAGGGAGGGGAGAGAGGAGCAAACTGAGCATGCTCAAGCCCAAGCCCTGAAGGTTTAAGATGAAAACAGTAAGTCTGATACAGAAGCCCATGAGTACACAATAGAAGGAAAGAAATGTGCTGTTTCTTTTGACAGAGGACTCAGAGCAGCATTACTTTGAGGGTTTACTGGTGTATTTATATAGACCTTTCTGATAAAGTTTACTTAATTTTAGCCTTTCCTTCTCCTTTAAGAGGGAAGACCGTATCTGCCCAAGAGGAATCAGTGAGTTGGAACATACTGTTCCTCTAAGGCTGCAAGCAAGCACTACAAAAACTGCACACAATGTAATGTGGGGGGCTTGGGTAACCTGAATATTTCTCTATAATCTGGCAAACCGGTTAACCTACCTGCGGCATGGCAGACAAGAAATAATTTGCAGGTTGCTGGAAGGACCCAAGGAGAGGACCAGGCATCGCCCTCATAGTGGCTAGCCTCTGCATGTACTGATTGGTTAGAATTGCCTTCCGTTCTTCTTTTCTTTGTGCAAGTGCAACGTACAGAGGCTTTGTACTGACTATCCTCCCATTCATTTCTGTAACTGCTTTAGTGGCTTCTTCTGGGGAGGAGAAGCACACAAAGCCAAAGCCTTTACTATGGCCTCCTTCAGTCATTACCTAAGGTTAAAACAAACAAATGTGAATCAATTATTAAGATTTGCTAAAGACAAAACAAATTCTTACCTATTTAATACATAAGGGAATTATATAAGTAGGACAGCAGCAAACTTTAGCAAACACATGGTAGAGGAAAGTTAAAAACAGGATATTGCATAGTATTAAAAGGCACAACCTTTAAGAAAATCTATACAGTGGAGATCCCCTTTAAGTTTTTCAAAGAAGGAATATATAGCCCAACAAATATTGTGATAACAGTGCAGTTCATATAGGATACCAAATATAAAGAGACAGGCCAAAGTATCATGAAATGAATGTTACCTTTGCACTGGTAATGGTACCATATGGCAAAAACTCCTTTCTGAGCCTGTCATCATCAATACCATCATCCAGGTTTTTTACATATAAATTAACACCCTGCAATAAAGCAAATGGCATTTTTTTACTTGATACCTTTATGAACACATCCACTAAACTTTCGGCTGATTAAAGTAACTGGAAACTAAGTTGTATATTTTTGACAAAGGCCAAAATCCTAAGCCAAAAAAGGTGATGCTTAAAGCATCTAAAAGTTCCCTAAGGGTAAGGCCAGACGAGGAGATTCAGGGAGATTTTGTCGCCTGGCGACTTATTGCCACGTCTTTTGCGCGACTATCTCCCCGAACTGCCTCAGCGTCTTTTCCCCATAGGCTACAGCGCAAAATCAGTGAGGCAACTTTGGGCGACTATTGAAAACGCATCGCCGCGTGTGCATTAGCGCAGGCAACTTTTCATTCTAGCCTATGGGGAAAAACCCCTGAGGCAGTTCGGGGAGATAGTCGCGCAAAAGACGTGGCGATAAGTCGCCAGGCGACAAAATCTCCCCGAATCTCCTCATCTGGCCTTACCCTCAAGCTGGCCATAAACATGCAGATTTATCCTTACGTCCGATAAACGACCGTCCGCAGCAATCTTCCTATCCACCACTAACCATTCAGATTAAATAAAGTAGAAAAAAGTGAAATCAGACGATGTTCTGGCCATGAATTGACAGGCGGCAATCGTGAGAATAAAATGTCTGACAAATAGTAGTAACACACTGATATCATCAGATATTTTAGTATGTTATTGAATGGACAATTCTAAGCAACTTTTCAATCGGTCTTCATTATTTATTTTTTTATAGCTTGTTCAATAAATTCCCTCTGCTTTCTAGCTTTCAAATGGGGGTCACTGACCCCATCTAAAAACAAATGTGCTTAAGGCTACACAAGTATTGTTATTGCTACTTTTTATTGCTCATCATTGTATTCAGGGTTTCTCCTATTCATATTCCAGTCTCTTATTCAAATCAATGCATGGTTGTTAGGGTAATTAGGATCCTAGCAACCAGATTGCTAAAATTGCTAATAAAAAGCTAAATAACTCAAAAACCACAAATAATAAAAACCAATTGCAAACAGTTAATTCAAAGGTGAACAACCCTTTTAAGAAAGCAGACATTCACATAATAGTTAGCAAGCTGTGGGTATCTTACCTGATAGCGGTTGATTCTTTCTTGCTTGATTTGCTCGAACTTTCGTTTTAACTCACTCTGCCGTTCTATCCTCTTCTGAGCTCTGCCTACGTAAATCATTCGACCGTTTACTTCTTTACCGTTCATCTCAGAAACCGCCTGTTAACCAGTTTTACAATACAAATTTCTCATGTAATGTAAAAGGAAACAACATTGGGATTTACTTTCACAAAGAGAATCAAAAGCCTTAAACATGTCTCATCTGATACATTTAGAACAGTTTCCTAAACTTCTGCTGCCACCAGCTAACACGTCAAATAGGTTCAATCACATACACTAATCATTAGGAAACCACAAGGCAATGAAATCAAGCTTACTGGAATCCATGTATATCTTTTTTCTGGGTCCCAGACACCTCCCAGGAGGAGTATAGGAGTATTTTAACCCCTAAGCCAGCATATAGCAGGTGGATATGACCCCTTGATCAGGTAGTAATGCTTTCATTTCAGCACCTCATAGGAGTTAAGCTAAGTAAATAAGCACTGAAATGTGCATAGAAGGTGCATTTCAATGTGTAGTAAACAACCCCAAATAATTAAGTAGCTAAACGCTACGTTCTGTAAGATCTAGAGAGCAATGCTGGATGCCTGATTAGAGCATTCTAAGTCATTGTTTTGTTTTTCCCTCAGTGAGGCAGCAAATTATAATGGCACTGTGCACAAGAATACTATTCAGTATTAATAGTTAGTAATATATCTTACTTTTTGTGCTTCTTCATGATTTCCATAATTAACAAAACCAAAACCCCGGGAACGACCGCTGTCATCCATCATTACTTTAACGCTTAATGTATTTCCTACAAAAAAAAAAATGGAAAGTTCTAGGTCAGTTGTTAAAAGACAAGATGTCTTCAGAACAGGGCTCAATCTCATAGCAATTGAGGGGATTATTTTGGCCATGGGCAGATTAGTAATGAACCATGGTACTGGCAGATTTGTTGGCCTCTGCTCTGTGTTTGCACCGAGAGACCCCGTATTGGCCTGGGCGCAGATATACAGAGCAAAGTGCCAAACTTTGACCCATAAACATAAAGTGAAATACAGGGTACCTTCTTTTGTTAAAGGAACAGTTAAGTGTAAAAATAAAAACTGGGTAAATAGATAGGTTGTGCAAAATAAAAAATGTATCTAATATAGTTAGTTAGCCAAAAATGTAATGTATAAAGACTGGAGTGACTGGATGTGTAACATAATAGCCAGAACACTACTTCCTGCTTTTCAGCTCTCTAACTCTTAGTCAGTGACTATAAGGGTGCCTACATTGGACATAACTGTTCAGTGAGTTTGCAATTGATCCTCAGCATTCAGCTCAGATTCAAAAGCAACAGTTATGACCCATATGCCCCCCTCAAGTCACTGATTGGTTACTGCCTGGTAACCAATCAGTGAAAACCAAGAGAGCTGAAAAGCAGGAAGTAGTGTTCTGGTTATTATGTTACACATCCAGTCACTCCAGTCTTTATACATTACATTTTTGGCTAACTAACTCTATTAGAAACATTTTTATTTTGCACAGCCTATTTACCCCGTTTTTATTTTTACTCTGAACAATTCCTTTAAACCTAAGACAAGCCCCCCCCCCCATTTACAGACAAATACGCATTTTCAGCACCATGTAAAAGGCATTCTTTTAAATCAGAAGGATCATAAATACATACCAAAGGCAGAAAATATTTCTCTCAGTCTTTTATCATCCATATCCTCCCCGAAGTTCTTTATGTACACGTTGGTAAATTCCATAACTTTTGCCCCATATTCTAATTCTCTTTCCCTCCGTGATTTAAAATGGCCCACAAACCTGAAGGTGGGGGGGGGGGGAAACATTTCATGAAAAAAATATATGGGTGCAGCTCTCAGATCAGATACATTAAAGGGGTGGCTAACTTTCAGTATGTTATAGAATGGCTAATTTTAAGCTATTTTTCAATTGGTCTTTATTTCTCTTTTTTTTATATAGTTTTTGAATTATTTGCCTTCTTCTTCTGACTCTTATCAGCTTTCAAATGTGAGTCACTGACCTCATCTAAAAAAACAAATGCTCTAAGGTTACTTATTTGCTACTTTTTCTTTACTCATCTTTCTATTCAGGCCTCTCCTATTCATATTCCAGTCTCTTATTCAAATCAGTGCATGGTTGCTAGGGGAATTTGGTCCTTAGCAACCAGATATCTTTCATCTTTCTATTCAGGCCTCTCCTATTCATATTCCCATCACTTATTCTAATCAATGCATGGTTGCTAGGGTCAATTACAAACTGGAGAGCTGCTAAATAAAAAGCTAAATAACAAAATCCACAAACAATAAAAAATGAAAAACAATTTCAAATTGTCTCAGGATATCACGCTCTACATCATACTTAAAAGTTCATTTAAAGGTAAACCATCCCTTTAAGATTACATTTTGCTGTCAACTCACACTTTGCGATCATTGAGCAACATCCCATTCATCGTCTGAATTGCTCGATTGGCAGCTTCATGGGTCTCAAAATGTACAAAACCGTAACCTCTAGATCCATGTTCATCACAAACCACCTGAAATTGATTTGGAAACAAAAACCAAATGTATTGATGTAGCTTCAGAATTATTATTACACCCTACAACCTTATAAAAACACCTCAGAGGTTGCCCAGAATCACACACTTTAAATTAACGAAAGGAAACTACAGAAGGGCAGAGAGTATATTATTTAACACTAAAAGGATTTGCCCAAATCCATGTCACTCACCTTACAAGATAAAATATTTCCGAATGCTGAGAAAGTGTCATACAAGGCTTTGTTATCGATGGACTCGTCTAAATTTTTAATAAATACGTTCCCTACACCCGATTTTCGTAGGCCTGGATCTCTTTGGGACCACATGATTCGGATCGGCCTGCCTTTAATAACTTCAAAGTTCATTGTATCCAAGGCCCGTTCAGCTGGAAGATAAAAAAAAGGACCCAAAGACCAGCGTCAGCATAAATATACACGTAAATGATGCCAACCCTGCTGAATAGGTTTGCGCGTTATAAATGTTAAAGGAGAACTAAAGCCTAACTAAAGAAGTAGCTAGAAATGTTGTACATGATGTTTTGTGCTTCTGTACCAGCCCAAGGCAACCACAGCCCTTTAGCAGTAAAGATCTGTGTCTCCAAAGATGCCCCAGTAGCTCCCCATCTTCTTTTCTGCTGATTCACATGCTCTGTGCTGCTGTCACTTACTGAGCTTAGGGAGCCACTCACAATATACAGTACACATAGAATAGAAATGTCACAATATAAGGCTGATTAGTAATTAATACACATAATTACTACATGGCAGCACAGAAACCAGAGCAATTAGCATCAGAATTGAATATTCAGCAAACCTGTAGCATCAGCTTATATTACAGCCAGGGAAGCTCATTTTCTGCTGGATAATTAGTGACGAGCCCTAAACTTAGCTTCTCAACAGCCAATCAGAGCCCACTGAGCATGTGAGTGTCACAGACACTTTCCAAGATGGTGACCCCCTGTGACAAGTTTGAAGTCCTGGATCATTGCTGCTATTGACAAGCTCAAACTTTAGCCTCCTGCAATAAGTTCACTATAGAAAATAGGACATTTTTAGCCACATTCATTTTTAGGGTTTTCTCCTTTAAGAAGATAAATGTTATTGTATGATTTCCAATATTTCTACTGCACAACATTAAAATAACAACTGATATTAAAAGCTGAAACTGCCATAAATCCTGCTCCAGCTGATTCCAGTAGACAAAAACCCAGCACCACCTTGTGGTCATTAAAGGGACAGTAACAGTATAGAGCAGGGATCCCCAACTTTTTGAACCCGTGAGCAACATTCAGAAGTAAAATGAGTTGGGGAGCAACACAAGCATGAAAAATGTTCTTGGGGTGCCAAATAAGGGCTGTGATTGGCCATTTGGTAGCCCCTATGTGGATTGTCAACCTACATCGAGGCTCTGTTTGGCAGGGCACCTGGTTTTTATACAACCAAAACTTGCCTCCAAGAATGGAATTCAAAAATAAACTCCTGCTTTGAGACCACTGGGAGCAACATCCAAGGGGTTGGAGAGCAACATGTTACTCACGAGCTACTGGTTGGGGATCACTGGTATAGAGTATGAGCTGAATAAAAAGGACTTGTGTTAAGAGTCCTACACCGGGTCGGGTATGAATACCCGCAAAGCGGTCGGTATGTGGGTAGAAATTCCCTGACCGTGCAAGTAGTCAGCTAATGTGCAGGACTGGTACCTCCCACCCTCCCTGGTGTTGTACCTTTCACTTCCTGTTTGAGATGATGTCACTTCCAGTTTCACGGGTCCTGGGTTGGGTAGTGGCTCTGGGTAGGGGGATGTGGTGGGTGTGGGTCAGGTTAGAAGTCAGCGTGTTTGTTTGGGCAAATGTCATTTTTGCCTATAGTTTTAATTAAAGGGGTAGTTCATCTTTGTATTCAATTTCGGTATGATGTAGAGATTGATATTCTGACACAATTTTCCATTGGTTTTCATTTTTTATTATTCGCGGTTTTCAAGTTAAAGGAATAGTTCAGTGTGAAAATAAAAACTGGGTAAATAGATAGGCCGTGCAAAATAAAAAATTTTTTCTAATATAGTTAGTTAGGCAAAAATGTAATATATAAAGGCTGGAGTGACTGGATGTCTAATAAAACAGCCAGAACTTCCTGCTTTTCAGCTCTCTAACTCTGAGTTAGTCAGTGACTATAAGGGGGGCAACATGGGACATAACTGTTCAATGAGTTTGTAATTGATCCTCAGCATTCAGCTCAGATTCAAAAGCAACAGATATGACCCATGTGGCCCCCCCCCTCAAGTCTCTGATTGGTTACTGCCTGGTAGCCAGGGTAACCAGTCAGTGTAAGCCAAGAGAGCTGAAAAGCAGGAAGTAGTGTTGTGACTGACATGTTATACATCAAATCTCTCCAGCCTTTATACATTACATTTTCAGCTAACTAACTATATTAGAAACATTTTTTATTTTGCACAGCCTATCTATTTACCCAGTTCTTATTTTTACACTGAACAATTCCTTTAAATCTATTTTTATTCCACAGTACTGCAGTTTGCAATTTCTGCAATCTGGTTGCTAGGGTCCACATTACCCTAGCAACCACGCATTAATTTGAATACGAGACAGGATTATCAATAGGAGAGGCCTGAATAGAACGATAATAAAAAGTAGCAATAACATAAATGTGTAAACTTACTGAGCATTATATAGTTTTTATTCCATAGTACTGCAGTTTGCAAGTTCTGCAATCTGGTTGCTAGGGTCTACATTACCCTAGCAACTATGCATTGCTTTGAATAAGAGATAGGATTATTAATAGAAGAGGCCTGGATAGAAAGAGCAATAACATAAATGTGTAGCCCTACAGAGTATTTGTTTTTAGATGGGGTCAGTGACCCCCATTTGAAAGCTGGTGAAAAAGGCAAATAATTAAAAAAAGATAAAAAATAAAGAATGAAGACCAATGAAAAAGTTGTTTAGAATTGGCCATTCTACAACATACTAAAAGTTAACTTAAAGGTGAACCATTAAGAAATATCTGTGTTTTTTGTTATTTCTGTCAATAAACAAGAATATGGGCACAGTTTCACTTTTGTACTTCTTGGTCCTAAAGAACTGAAGGAGGTGAAAAAACAAATTACCCATCCACTGAGAAGCCCCTGATAATGAGCTGCTCAAAAATAGGTTTATAATAGTCATAATAGTGATTAGGCCATACACCTACCGTCAGCCGGCTGCTGGAAATTGATGTAGGCGTAGCTAAGGGACCGGCGAGTAGCAATATCTCGACATACTCTTATAGACATGATGGGTCCCGCTGGAGAAAACTTTTCATACAGCATCGCTTCTGTGACATCGGGATGGAGGTCCCCTATATAAAGAGAGGCCAGCGGATATCCGGCTCCGGTTGCATTCATGTTTGCCAGTGTGTTGGATTCTACAGCCGCAAGGATAAAGGTACAGCAGTGTGACTTCCCACATAATAGCACGGGCCCTTGGGTTTATCATTGTGGGTACATAATATTTCTGCATTTACTCATAATAAACAGTATTATTATTATTAGATGGGACTGGACACTCATCACCGGTGCCAAGGCCACACAGGAAGCTGCATATTGTCTTAAAGGGTTTTTTTCCCCTTTTAATTGTATGATGTACAGAGGGATATTCTGAGACAATTTACAATTGGTTTTCATTTTTTATTATTTGTGTTTTTTCAGTTATTTAGCTTTTTATTCAGCGGCTCTCCAGTTTGCCATTTCAGCCATCTGGTTGCTAGGGTCTTAATTACCCTAGCAACTGTGCACTGGCCTGAAGAGAAAGATGAGGAATAAAAAGTAGCAATGACAATACATCTGCAGCGTTAAAAGAGCATTTGAAAGCTGGAAAGAGTCAGAAGAAAAAGGCAAATCATTCAAAAAACTATATAAAAAAAAATGAAGACCAATTGAAAAGTTTCTTAGAATTGGCCATTTAATAACATACTAAAAGTTAACTTTAGGGGGCGGTTCACCTTTAAGTTAACGTTTAGTATGTTATAGAATGGCCAGAACTTTTCTTGACTCTTTTCAAGCTTTCAAATGGACCCCATCAGCTACAAAAAACTATTGCTCTGTGAGGTTACAATTTAACTGTTACTTTTTTTTTTTTTTTTTTTTACTTATTTCTATTCAGACCCTTTCCTATTCATATTCCAGCCTCAACGGTTGCCTGGTTGCTAGGGTAAACCAGACCCTAGAGACTAAATAACTGCTGAAATGGCGAACTGGAGAGCTGCGGAACAATAAGCTAAATAAAAAAAAAAAGAAAACCGATTTCAAATTGTTTTAGAATATCACCCTCTGCGTTATGTTTAAAGGTGAACAGCTCATTTAAATGGGTAGTTTATAGTTCAGCCTATACACTATTATGATGATATATATATATGATATATATGATGATGCAGCCAAATACCAAACCAAATCCTAATTTGCATATGCAGATTAGGGGTGGAAAGGGTAAATCATTTTTTACTTCTTTGTTTTGTGACAAAAAGTCATGCGAGTTCCCTCACCGACCCTAATTTGCATATGCAAATTAGGATTCCGTTTGGCTGGGCAGAAGGATTCGGCCGAATCCGGCTTAAAAAGGCCAAATTAGGGTTGCCACTTTTGCTGGCGCCTAAACCCGAACAAAGGGGGTGGAGCAGTGGTGACATAAGTAGGTGGAGTTATGACACTAGGGTGGGGTTACTGCATTACTAAAGGCTCCCATACGCAGGTAGATAAAAGCTGACGACAGACCGAGTCAGCAGCTTATTGGCCTGTGTGTGGGGCCATCTGACAGCTTCCCCGATCTATATATCTGGCCGAAAGTCGGCCAAATGTCAATCTAGCGGGGTAAAAATCCCTTTAGATCGCGGCCGCATTTGTCGATCAAAGCAGTCCCGCGATCCAACCACCTGTATTGCCTCCATTCTGATCCGATCATTGGACCCTAGGGCCAACAATCCGATCAGCGATCGGTGAGTCCCTTGCCTCAGTCGGCAGCTGCCCAGAAGTTACCAGGGGCAGCAAAAAGCCGCTCCTGTAACTTTAAGAGCCGAATTTCCGGTTTTTAAACCGGAAATTTGGCTTTTCTAGCGCAGAGAGCGCAATTTTGCTCTCTGCCCTAGCGATGCGCCCCCCTTCGATCCCTGTCAGCGATATTAAGGTAAGCATGCCAGGCAGGGGGGGGCACATTTAGAAAGCAGCCTCAGGCGGCATTAAAGTCTGAAATGCGCCTGGATCAGCGCGATATCGCCCACCTCAGTGTGGGCATATGGGGGAGAGATCTGCTGGTTGAGCTCGTCTTCCTGTGTATGGCCGCCTTTAGACACAGCCGGCTGGCTTTCCATCCAGCTTTCTCAATGTTGTAAACTAGACAGAAAGTTTTGATGAGCAGTTCAAATCCACACTTGTGGCAACCCTATCGCTTCTCTATATTCTGCCTGATGAGGAAGCCCAATCCTTTAATTACAGATATGGGATCTATTATCCAGAAATCAGTGATGCATAAAGCTCTGAAATGCTAATTTAGAAAACAGGCCTTAGAAAAACGTAACTGTTCAGGTCAAAACAGAATACAGGTGGCAACCCTAGGCCGAATCCCGACCCGCATCTGTGCATCCCTGGCTACAACGTGAGGGTGAGCTCCGCCATCTACACCTCCTTATTTTGTGCATTAGAATTGTTACGCTGTGTTTTCCCACTGCTTCCAGATCCAGGAGCTACCCGGTTGCTAGGGGGGCCAGTTTACCCTAGCAACCAGCCAGTGGTTCAAATGGAAGGCTGGAAAATAAAACAGGAGAGACACTGAACAGAAACACCATGAAAGTAACATGAACGAGTAGTCGTAGCCTCATTAAGGTTGACACCTTTTCTGGGGAAAAAATACCGGCCTTCCTACTTTCTTGCCATTTTTTCCTATTAATGACATTGACATCAAGCATCATTTTTATTGGTCGGGCCGGTAAAATATCAGTAGGGTTGCCACCTTTTCTTTATAAAAATACCGGCCTTTCTATATATTAATCTTTTTTCCCTATCAATAACACTGGGATCAACCATCACTTTTACCGGCCAGGTGGCAACCCTAAGCCTTACTGAGAAATAGGGGGGTGCTTGGCTGCAGGGGTCAGCGACCCCCTGGGAAACCGGATTTCAAAAATAAAGACCAATTGAAACGATGATGCAAATAGTAGATTGTAAAATAAACTTAAGCAAAAAACCTGTCACACACAATGTAACTTTAAATGTATCAGTTTATGTCACTTTTATAGGCCTGGGGCAGACCTAAGGTTGGGGAGACATGGGCAGTGTCTGGAGGTCTTTATGGGACCCAAAATTCAGTGTGTGGGGCCCCAGGCTTCTAAGTGGGACCTGCCGTATTAGGGAACCTTCAAATTAAGGAAATACCGACAAAAATGGCAGAGGAATTGTAATTCATTCTTTTTTTTACCACAAAAGGCCAAAGAAACACAAAACACACTCGGGAGGTGGCGCCATATTAACTCAAAATGGCGTCGCTCATGCGAGAAGCCATTTCCTGTCACACATACCGCCCTCAGCCTGATAACTCCGCGGCTTGCGCTCACTCCTAGGCCGCCCTTCTCCAGCCCCAAGCGGTTCACTTACGCAGGAGCCGAACCTACAGAACGATAAGGCCGTAAAGGGCACTGAGGCGCTGTGGGCGGGGCCTGCTGTTTATATAGACTGCCAGGAGGGGGCTGGAAGCCGGAAGTGGAAAAACACAACTAAAATGGCGGCCCTCAGAAGGCTGACAATGTCAATAACCTGCTTAACCCCAAACTCATCTTTATCCCCCGTTTGTGGAACTGTTTATTTTTTTTTTTAGATCTAATAATAAATAAAGGGGACATTTATTTTATAGATTTTCCCTTTGAAACAAATCATGTCACAATTCTGTGTCTTTCCTAAATCTGCCACACAGTTACTATGGAGAAATTCAATCCAAATCACCTCAACTTTATCATAATCTTATGTGATATGATATATAATCATCTTCTTTATTATTAGGTTTATTTTCCACAGATTGTTCTTCAGTCACAGCAGATCTGTCCCCTGTAGTATAAAAAAGAGATTATAGGCCCAGCAGCCAAAGAATTTATAGGGCCTCCCCTATATTTCAGGAATAAGAGAATCATTCCAGCTGAGTCCCCATAGGTCCTGGCCCCTCTGGCTATTTTTCTGCTAAAGTTAATTACGAGCAGCAACAGCAGACAAACCGGGGGCTGCCGAGACCCAAAAGTATATTGAGGAGGGCCCTGATTTGGACGAATCCTGAAACCAAACAAATCTGCATAATCAAATTGGAGAAAAAATAAAGTTTGTATTAACAGTCGCATTCAGTCGTCCAGAGCTTTGAAGGAACAGTAACACCAAGAAATGAAAATCTTTTATTAATGAAAATATAATGTACTGTTGTGCTGCACTGGTACAACTGGTGTGTTTGCTTCAAAATCTCTACTATAGTTTATATAAACAAGCTGCTGTGTAGCCATGGGGGCAGCCATTCAAGCACAGGATACACAGTAGATAACAGATAAGTACTACTATAGTTTATATAAACAAGCTGCCGTGTAGCCATGGGGGCAGCCATTGAAGCACAGGATACACAGTAGATAACAGATAAGTACTACTATAGTTTATATAAACAAGCTGCTGTGTAGTCATGGGGGCAGCCATTCAAGCACAGGATACACAGTAGATAACAGATAAGTACTACTATAGTTTATATAAACAAGCTTCTGTGTAGCCATGGGGCAGCCATTCAAGCTGGGGAAATAGGAGAAAAGGCACAGGATACACAGTAGATAACAGATCAGTTCTGTTCCCATTGTATACTACAGAGCTTATCTGTTATCTGCTGTGTATCCTGTGCCTTTTCCCAGCTTGAATGGCTGCACAGCAGCTCATTTATATAAACTATAGTAGTACTTATCTGTTATCTACTATGTATCCTTTGCTTGAATGGCTGCCCCCATGGCAGCAGCTTGTTTATATAAACTATAGTAGTACATGTTATCTATGGTGTATCCTGTGCTTGAATGGCTGCCCCCATGGCTACACAGCAGCTCGTTTATATAACCTATAGTAGTACTTATCTGTTATCTACTGTGTATCCTGTGCTTGAATGGCTGCCCCCATGGCAGCAGCTTGTTTATATAAACTATAGTAGTACATATGTTATCTATGGTGTATCCTGTGCTTGAATGGCTGCCCCCATGGCTACACAGCAGCTCGTTTATATAAACTATAGTAGTGTTTCCATAGCAAAACACACCTGTTTTACCAGTGCAGGGCAACAGTACAATATATTCCTTTAAATTGCTTCCATTATTTTGGTGTTAATGTCCCTTTAAAGTCACATTATTCTCCGGAAATGGATTGACCAGAACAGTGCAAAAAAAACAAAAACTGCAGTAATTTGGCTGAATCCTGGATTCAATGTATTTTACTTCCATAGGTATTAGGGATTGGAGGAGGTGGCGGCTAAAAGCCAGGGGCGGAGTCACCATTGCTGATCATAAAAACAAGTTGTAAATATCCCAAAAATACTGCAGGGCAAAGAACTGATATTAATTGGAGGACCGACCAATGGGATTTCTTGCCAGATTTCTGTGGTAAGATAAACTACAAGTGGACATTGGAGGGACAAGGGCCTGACGATGAGGGTGGTGAGAGAAGAGAACCCCCCCAACCTATAGTACATTGTCTAAACCTTTTAGTGAAACCTGGTACTGCCAATGATTTCCCCTTTTTGTGTACAACCGAGGAGGTCTCCTAAGTGAGCCTGTGTGGAAGAGGATTCCTTCTCGTGGGCAAAGACTGGGCATTGCACCATAGAGGACACTTTCCATTATTTCCATTTGGCCAATCATGGCTGTCCCAAGCCGACCAATTGAACTACGAGCGAAACAGGCGTGGGAAATAAAATATATATATTAATGAGCAAAGTGGTTTGGGTGAATAACAAGCCAGACGACTGATAACATTGTTTATTTATTTCGCTCTTGAATTCTTACAAGTTCCTGATTATTCCGTGTAGAGTGAAACTAGAGCTGTTTAAAATACATGACACAAATTGGAGTACATCAATAACCAGGGTTTTCAAATTATTTTTTTTTGCCTTTTTAAATTTTTGTTGCTAGACTAAATTTCACAACCACGTGTGTGCTAGGTAATAAAACCAACACAGAAGCAAACTTTTAGGCAGAATACTGGTCAGTAAAAACAAAGCGAAAAGAGCTACCAGATATACAGACAGGCTCAGTTCCACATTCACTACTGCATTTATCAAGCGCTAGTATTAAATGCACATTTTTTTTTTTTTAAATTCGTTTTTTTTTTCTTGTTCGGCTAAGGAGGATCGAGAATCAGTGCATGGGAATTTTTGCTTCAAAGCGGACAGATGGACAGACATCTAGAAAATCGTACAGCCGAGTGGAATGTATTTGAGAGGAATGAATGATTACAAATCAAATACAGTACAGCACTGATATATGTGTCATCAAGTCACGGGGGGGGGGGGGGGGGAGGAAAAGTAAACTAATCACCAATATTAATCCTAAACAGGAAAAAAAAAATATTGGAGAGATCTTGGATAGGAAACAGCTGAACTGACTTTGGTGGTGCAAGAAGTTCAAAAATAAGGGAAAGTAAAGGCAAGCAGAACAATGTGTGATCACTTAAAAATGTAAACTGTTAAAATACTGTGCCCAAATTAAAAAAAAAAAAAAAAGGAAAAGAAAGGAGGAGTCTAAATTTCTAAAATATTACACAACAAACGATATTATGGGAAGACCATACATATCTTTATATATCTTGTAAAGAAACCATTAATGTCATCCGTATACATATCAGCAATGCTAATTACCAATATAATATTGTACACTGTATATTGTATGTCATCTGTTTGAGCCCCTGATGTGCGTAAT
Organism: Xenopus laevis; assembly: GCF_017654675.1. NCBI lineage: Eukaryota > Metazoa > Chordata > Amphibia > Anura > Pipidae > Xenopus > Xenopus laevis. The sequence goes on along the minus strand of NC_054388.1, from coordinate 3,547,370 downwards.
AAAATGGTTTGTTTTTCCCCCCCTCACTTTTATTTTCAGAGAGTTATAGTGGCTAAGTGAGCATTACATCAATTTTCAAAAATTGTGACTAATTATATATATATATATATAAAAAAAAAAGAAAACCCAAAACGACGAGTTCAGGCTTACAAACTAGGTTCAATATGTACCATGTCGATCAAAACATACCTAGCACTGAAACAACTGCAATACACTATGGTATGAACCCATTTCATCCCGAGGGTCACAAACATTCTGTCGAACAGTTAGAACAGAATTGTACGTCGACTTTTGTTGTGGCGTTGCGCAAAAGCGATTGCCAATTGGAAACTGACTTTGATAACGAAACTCCGTAACCGTAAATCACAGTGTTCAGTTAAAAAGAAAATAAGAGGGAGGAAAAAAGAAAAAAAAAAAAAAGGACACAATTACATAATTAAATCAGGTATATTTATATAAAAAGAAATAGAATGCCATTTGTTTTTAGACTTAGAATGTATTACTCCTGCTTTGAGTAAATACACCAGTCTGGTTTCCTAATGCACATACTGTTCTGCTACTGAGGTTGTGAAAGTCGATGTACTATTCTTTTAACTTGTTGCACAAAAAAGGGATATATGTGTTTACAAAACAGAGTGACTGAACAGAAGAAAAAAAGGAAAAACATATGGGTGGCAGTTGTTAGTTGTCGCCCTCTACATTATCAGCCTCTTCTCCTTGGGTTTCTGAGGTCCATAGCTGCAAAGAAACAGGTAGAGTATGAGTGACAGGTAGATGCAAGAGCAAATCTGGTGAAAAGTCTCAGGGCAGAGACACACGTTCAGATTTGGGGAGATTTAGTCGCCCAGCGATAAATCGTCTTTTCTTCGGGGCAACTAATCCCGCCGGACTGCCTCCCATTGGCTAGAATCTAAATCACCGGCAGTATGGCACTCGAACGCTTCGTTTCCTTGTGAGGCAACTTCGGAAAACAAAGTGCACCGTTTGCCATCCCGCCGGCGATTTACATTCTACCCGGTGCGTTCGGGGAGATTAGTCGCCCTGAAGAAGACCAGATTTGTCGCTCCCCGAATCTGGGAGTGTGTCTCTGCCCTAAATAACAATTATTGCCAGTGTGTTGTTATGTACTGTGTGTATGGTCGCTGTATTTATCTTTTCTGGCAGCCTGCCCCCTGCTGGTAGAAGTATAAACCAGCATTAGAGTGCAAGACATTATGCATAGGGAATGCAAGCTCCAGAAAAAATCTACAGCAATGGACTCGTTCTGAACAATGGATCATAATGGGCAGCTGGAAAGAAATGTGAGAAAACAATAAGGCTCTGATCCAATAGGATTTTCTAAGCTGGCCAATAGACATCTGGCCAAAACAGGTTCCATATATGAGCCAACAGCTGCTGACTCGGTCTGATGGTGAGATGTCACACCCAGTGACGCACTTTAAAGGGGAAGGAAACCTAGTCGGCGCAAACCCCCACCCCCCTCCCGTTTGTTGCCCACCCTCCCTCCTCCCCCCTGGCCTACCCGTCCGCTGGGCAAATGCCCCTAACTTGTTACTTACCCTTCTGCGCAGGTCCAGTCCAGGGAGTTCACAGACGACATCTTCTTCCACGCGATCTTCTTCCTGCTGTGAACGGCGTTTTGGCGCATGCGCAGTAGGATAATTTCACCGGTACGGATCTACTGCGCATGCGCCAAAAGTCACGCGCATGCGCAGTAGATCCTACCGGCGAAATGATCCTACTGTGCATGCGCCGTTCACAGCAGGAAGAAGATCGTGTGGAAGAAGATGGCGTCGGTGAACTCCCTGGACTGGACCTGCGCAGAAGGGTAAGTAACAAGTTAGGGGCATTTGCCCATCGGTACGGGTAGGCCAGGGGGGAGGATGGGCAACAAACGGGAGGGGGGAGGGGGGTTTTGCGCCGACTAGGTTTCCTTCCCCTTTAAGCCACTGCTTACAGACACGGGGCAGTTTGATGCAGTATTCTCGCACACATACTAGAAATACATTTGGAAGGAAACTTACTGTAAGATTGTCCCTTAGTAGCTGCATGATTAGAGTGCTGTCTTTGTAGGACTCCTCATTCAGTGTGTCCAGTTCAGCTATTGCCTCATCAAATGCCTGAAATGAAACAAATCCATAGCAAACCTTCCAATTTCATGGAAAGAGAACGTGCTTGACTATTGTCTGTTCAAGACCAATTACTGTATGAGGGAGCCACAGTTAAATTCTTTAAAAATACTACCTTTAAAGGATGTGTATTCCTTTTTCACACACTAAGGTATCCAACACTAAAAAAGCCTCTCCAATTAAGGGGAAATAATTCCTTCCTGACTCCAAAATGCAATGGGGCCAGTCACTGGATCAACTTGAACTATGAGCCTTATATTGTGACATTTCTATTCTATGTGTACTGTATATTGTGAGTGGCTCCCTAAGCTCAGTAAGTGACAGCAGCACAGAGCATGTGAATCAGTGAATCAGCAGGAAAGAAGATAGGGAGCTACTGGGGCATCTTTGGAGACACAGATCTTTACTGCTTAAGGGCTGTGGTTGCCTTGGACTGGTACAGAAGCACAAAACATCATGTACAACATTTCTACCTACTTCTTTAGTTAGGCTTTAGTTCTCCTTTAAAGCTCCTAGTGCCCTAATTCCGTCAGATGCACTCCTTTTTATAAACTTGTGCCCGCCCCCTTCCGCGACATCACATTTGGGCGGGTATATAAATAAGAGTGCATGCCAGGTTAGGGTCAGGTGTGGGCTCGCGGGGGGTCGGGTTAGGATCAATACGGACTACCATAACCCCTTAGCAACAAATGTGTGGCTCAGAATAAGGCCCCAGAAGCTCCCCTACGTTCTTTTCTGCCGATTCTATCGACGGCCATCTTAAATCTATTACAAATGCACTCAAGTCCCTTACAAGAGAGACAGCAGTGCTGGTATAGCCAAAAAAAAAAGTTTAAAGCAGAGAAAAGACCAACTTACTGATTTTGCTAGACTGCAGGCTTTATCGGGAGAGTTCAGAATTTCATAATAGAACACGGAGAAGTTTAGAGCCAGTCCAAGTCGAATGGGATGTGTTGGCTGCATCTCGCTTTTACTAATTTCAAACGCTTCCTGGTAGGCTTGTTGAGAGTTGGCTACGGTTTCTAAAAAAATAAAACCCCAAATATACTGAGGACGTTCTTCGTTTGCTTGTTAATATTTTAAGTTTTAAAACGCGATAACGCATTTCTAAATGCAGATGAAACACGACCAGATATGCTGAGGCTCTAATTTCAAAGCAACTTCACAAAAGCTCTTATGCATTTATAGAATGGAAATTAAATACTTAAATGTCCTCAAAATGATCCCCAATTTACTAATATTACAATTTCTCTATTAATAGTCAGTGCAGCAATTTCATGAAGACCTCAAACTTCTAACTTGCCTTAAGCAGTATTCATCGCTTTCATATTTATATACAGTAGTTTATAAATTCAAGATATCTGCTTCTTGCCTCGGCTAAACTAATCTAAAAGCTTCTCTCTGTCTCTGCAGCTGATAGGTAGCCATTTAACTTAGCAACCGGTCAGCAGTTATTAATGGCCTGTATTTAAAGACAAGCAAAACAAGCTAACCGCAATGCGCATTGCATGAGGTACTAAAAGTTAACTCAACTTTCCCTTTAAATTAGCAACATGCATTCCAAGCAACAATGCAGGAAATCGTAAAGGAACAGTTCATTGTAAAAATAAAAACTGGGCAAATAGCAAAAATGTAATGTATAAAGGCTGGAGTGACTGGATGTGTAACATAATAGCCAGAACATTACTTCCTGCTTTTCAGCTCTCATGCTTTCCACTGATTGGTTACCAGGCAGTAAACAATCAGTGACTTGAGAGGGGGCCGAATGGGACATAACTGTTGCTTTTGAATCTGAGCTGAATGCTGAGGATCAATTGCAAACTCACTGAACAGTTATGTCCCTTGTGGGCCCCCTTATAGTCATTGACTAACTCAGAGTTAGAGAGCTGAAAAGCAGTAAGTCATTTTCTGTTCTGTTATGTTACATATCCACTCACTACAGTTTCTATACATTACATTTTTGGGCAACTAAATTAGATACATTTTTTATTTTGCACATACAATCTATTTACCCAGTTTTTATTTTTACACGAGTGATGTGCGGGCCGACCTTGCGTGCTTCTTCGCGGGTGGCGGGTTGAGCTCTTATCCTGCTCTCCCCGACCTCCAACCGTCAAATGCCGGCTTCCGACCGTCTTTTATAGATGCTGCACCTGCTTGCCCCGCCCCTTTTGTCACGTCATCGTCAGGCGGGGCGGGTCTATAAAAGCAACCCGGAAGCGGGCTAAGGGAGGGCGGGTTAGGGTCGGGGAAATCCCAACCCACACATCACTATTTTACACTGAACTGTTCCTTTAACGAGTCATTCTTATAGAGCAGGGGTCCCCAACCTTTTTTACCCATGAGCCACATTGAAATGTAAAAATAGTTGGGGAGCAACACAAGCATAAAAAACAGTCCCTTGGGTGCCAAATAAGGACTGTGTTTGGCTATTTGTAGCCCCTATGTGGACTGGTAGCCTACAGGAGGCTCTACTTGGAACTATACTTAGTTTTTATACAATTAAAACTTGCCTCCAAGCCTGGAATTCAAAAATAAGCCCCTGCTTTGAGGCCACTGAGAGCAGCATTTAAGGTGTTGGAGAGCAACATGTTACTCACGAGCTACTGGTTGGGGATCACTGTTAGAGTATATTGATCTTGACAGTTCTATAAATTGCTTTCAGGCAAAAATAACGATATGCAGAATAATGGAGTAGACTCTCCTTGTTACAACAGGGTATTTAGCAGTGAGGTCCTATAAAGACCTTTTGTAATTATACAGACCTTGCTTGCTGTCCCCAGAAGCGACTTCTGAAAGGTATCGGTAATAATCCCCTTTCATTTTCAAGTAGAAGACCTTGCTTTCTGGTGGGGTTGCGTTTGGTACCAGGAACCTGTCCAGAAGATCCTACAAGGACACAGACAGAAAGCCCATTGTAAGAATATATCGGCACATTTCTGTTTTTCACAAATACATTTGAAACTCTAGCATGCTCAACCTAAATTTTTTTTTTAGAAAATCTAAGAATTAAAAACGAAATGTATTTGAATACCCATGCATATTTATTTTATAAATCTTTTTATTTATGTATAGGTGTATCCATGGCAACCAGAGGTACCTGAACATTTTCTAAAAGTGATAAGCACCATACAGGCTGTCTATAGAACGGCTTTAACCCTGTAAATGCCAATAAGCCTACAGGAGGACAATCAGATTACTGCACGCAACCAGTAGGTATAATTAGGGTTAAAAGGGATATGGATGGATACTTACAGTTAACTCAAAGGTGAAGAACCCCTTTAACGGAGAATGAAAAGCCCCTTCACCTTTGAGTTAACTGCTAGTATGATGTAGAGAGGGATATTCTGAGACAATTTTGTGGGGTTTTTTCAGCAGCTCTCCAGTTTGCAGTTTCAGCATGCTGGTTGCAAGGGTCCAAATTCCCCTAGCAACCATGCAGTGATGTGAATAAGAGACTGGTATATGAATAGGAGAGGCCTGAATAGAAAGACGAGTAATAAAAAGTAGCAATAACAATAATATGTGTAGCTTTACAGAGCATTTGTTTTTAGAAGGGGTCAGTGACCACTTTTTTAAAGCTGGAAAGAGCCAGAAGAAAAAAGGGAAGCAAAATAAATAAATAAATAATGAAGACCAATTAAAAAGTTGCTTAGAACTGGCCATTCTATAACATACTAAAGGTTAACTTAAAGCTGAACCGCCCCTTTAAAGAGGCTTTTGTCATTTGAATTGTATTTAGAATGTGGGGTTACTTTAAACAGAACATTTGGACTTTTTTCTGATCCGTCCTGGATGGGGCATCCCATGGTGATGTACAGGGAGTGCAGCCACCATCACATTTATGGGCAGCCGGGAGTCACAGACCCCATTCACGAGGGAGGGCTGAAGACCAGAGGATTTGCGAAGTGCGTCTTTCAAATGCAGCTATCTTTTTTTTTTTTAATAACACAATACTCTAGGTTTCATTTCTAATAACCCAAACTGTTAAAGGCCATTTCTATAAAGGGGAGTGTGCTCTTGACCTCAATCTGCTGACCGCATTATGCTATCAGTACAAGCTGGCTCACAGCATTCCTAGCTTCAGGACCCTTTAGGTGCATACATGCATCATGACATGCAATTAGCATATAACAGAAATGCACTAAAAAAATATGCAACCAGTGCTTTTAAAGAGATACAGTCATGGGAAAACATGTTTTTTTCAAAACGCATCCGATAATAGCGCTGCTCCAGCAGAATGCTTCACTCAAATCCATTTTTAAGAGCAAACTGAATCTTTTATGTGTAATTTTGAAATGACATGGGGCTAGAGATATTGTCTGCTTCCCAGGAGCCCCCAGTCATGTTACTTGTGCACTCAAACTTCAGTCACTCTTTACTGCACCTACACACTAATATTACAACTAAAAAAAAATACACTTGCTGGTTCAGGAATGACATTTTATATTGTACAGTGAATTATTTGCAGTGTTTTCATTTAGAAATAAAAACGACCGAATCCCTTCAATGTCGGAGAATTTTGTTCTTGCAAGTGGCTCATTTTCCCCATAATTGAGCAAGAAGTATACATAGCAGTATCTACAGAAGACTTGACTTGTAGCCATCCTGGATACATCTGACCCAGGGTGCCTAGAACCTATTGTTGCTCATCCGGGAGTATAGGAGGGCCCAAATGTATGTAACAATACTCCTTAGCAACCCTTTAAGAAGCTTTAGCTGCTTTGCCTTATACCCAGGAAAGAAAAAGCCTATTAGAATTTATTACCAGAACATCCTTGCAGATATCTTGCAACTCAGTCTCCACTTTCTCGCGGTACTCTCGCGCCATCTGTTGTCTCTTGTCGTTTCCTTCTGTCTTCTGCTCGATGCTGGAAATCACCCGCCAGGAGGAGCGCCGGGCGCCGACCACGTTCTTGTAGGCGACAGAAAGAAGGTTTCTTTCCTCGTTAGACAACTCGGCCCCCAGCTCGGTCACAGCCTTCATGGAAGCGGCCATGTCGTCATAGCGCTCGGCCTGCTCCGAGAGTTTGGCCTTCTGTACCAGTTCACTCTTGTCCATGATGAAATCTATTGAGGGGAGACAAATAAAAATTGTTACCACTTAAGTTTGCGGGGCTTTTAGAGGAAAATATTCTACATGCAGCACCTCCTTGATATCGACACGTTCCTATGATTTTTATAGGAACGTGCTGGTATTGCTTTGAAAATCTAGAAAATCATTTAAATTTAAAATTTAAAATCATTTACATTTAAAATCATTTACATTTAAATTTAAAATTTTATCATTTAAATTTAAAATGCTAGAAAATCATTTAAACATTAAACAAATCAAATAAATTACATAAATCTTAGTTGGTCAAGTACAGGTATGGGATCCGTTATGTGGAAACCGTTATTCAGAATGCTTGGAATTACTGAAAGGCCGCCTCCCATAGACTCCATTAAAAGAAAATCTGAATTTTTAAAAAGTATTTCCTTTTTCTTAGTAATAATACAACAGTCGCTTGTAATTGATCCCAGCTAAGATATAATTAATCCTTATTGGAAGCAAAACCAGCCTGTTTAATGTTTACATGATTTTCTAGTACAGGTATTGGACCTGTTATCCAGAATGCTCGGGACCTGGGGTTTTCCGGATAATGGATCTTTCCATAATTTGGATCTTCATACTAGAAAATCATATAAACATGAAATAAACCCAATAGGCTGGTTTTGCTTCCAATAAGGATTAATTATATCTGAGTTGGGATCAAGTACAAGCGACTGTTTTATGATTACACAGAAAAAGGAAATCAGTTTTTAAAATTTGGATTATTTGATTATAATGGCGTCTATTGGAGACGGCCTTTTCCGTAATTGGAAACTTTGTGGATAATGGATCCCAATATCATTAGAAAGTGACATTGATAGATCAAATGCACATTTGTTGAACTGGAATAAAAGCAATACGGTGATTTGATGGGACAAGTTTCCAGAGTATCTGATAAGCGGAGGCATTGGTGTGTCACACAGATGCAGCACAGCGCCACCCACTGGCCGGCCTCAGAACTACAAGCCTGGATCAAAGGTAATTAGTATTATTGGCTGTGAAAGGATTTGCTACAATGTCATGTATGCAATTAGCAGGCGAGCGTCTCTGTGCAAGGAGGCAATAGACAAGCACAAAGGATCCATAGAAAAAGCAAAGCACATTTTTATAATGAGAGGGGGGTATGCAAAGCAAATATGCAGCCACTGCGCTAATCCACAACGTACATAGAATTAAAGAAAAAGGGTTTGTCGCCATTAACTGTGCCAGTAGATAAAATGCAATGCACCATCCCCTAACAGAACTGCTTACTCACGGGGAGGCATCTAATGCAGAACGTTTCAATTCTCCTTCTAAAAATACTTGCCCTGATTAAATATTCATACAGCCGACCAGCACCACCGGGCCTTTTTCTTTGCAGTTAAGGCTACAGATTATTATTATTTAAAGGGCCTGTATACATCCAATATGGACGGGTGGCACAGCTTAAAGGCAGCTGGTCAGGGATCAATATTGGCCATTGGCTGAATAAGGAACGGGAGAAATGTACTGATGAAGTGCTGGGCAAGAGCTACAGAGAAGATAAAAGAATATATATATATATACATATACATATACATATATATATATATATATATATATACTCCAAGAAAGACCAGCAACACCAGGGTTTCTGTGTATCAAAGCAAAAGTGTATTCAAATAATGCATGAATAGCCGATGTGACGTTTCGGTCCACGCAGGGACCTTCCTCATGGCAACCATGCTCATAATCCAAATTCCCATAAATACCCAACAAAAGGAAGTGACATCAATAGCAATTAGTGACTGCTGTGTATCTTCAAAAATTTTTTTTAAGATCAATGATAAAAAGTAATATCTAAACTAGAGAGGTACATTTCCTGAAGAAAATGTGAGTGGTGCTTGCCGTGGCAAAACTCAGGCCCAAATCTGATTGGCTGTTGTTGCCCCGCCCCTTTTTTTCCTAATTGTGAACCACAGTCACTCAGTGACTAACATTCCAAAGTTTGGGAATGCTGTCATTTAATGTGTAAAAATGGCAGCATTTCTATTTTTTTCTATTGAAAATCAATGAATGAAATTTGATTGGTTGTTGGTGGCTCCGCCCACTTTTTCTAAACTTGAAGTGGAAACCCCCAGCGGCCACATTTGTGATATTCAAGGTCCCTGACATCAATACTGAGAGAATGGCAGCCTTCTTAATTTTTCCCATTAAAACCAAAGAAATCTGATTGGTTGGTTTTGGCTCCACCCACTTTTCTTAATTTTAATCCCAGTCCCCCAGTGACCAACTGTGCCAACTTTGAGGAGGCTGCCATTAACCGTCTAAGAGCGGCAGCAGTTTAAAATGTTCCTATTTAATTGAATGGCTGAAATTTGATTGGCTGTTGTAGACTCCGCCCACTTTTTGTAAATTTTGGCTGCAGTCACCCAGTGACCCACGGTGCCAAGTTTGGGAGCTCTGGCTTTATTACTGTGAGAATTACAGCTGTTTACATTTTCTCATTGAAGTCAATAGGGAAAATCTGATTGGTTGTTTGCGGCTCCGCTCACTTTTTTGGGTCCCCAAAATAGGACAGAAAAGTCCCAACACCCCATTCCCGAATAAGCTGAACGGTTTGACACCTCATTCATGGGTCTGCGACAAACTAATTATTCGATAAATTCCCCATTATAAGTCAATGGGGCAAATTTGGGGACCTCTCCTGCCCCGGGGGTAAAACTTATACCCTCGTGTGGGGTATCATCTGACACAGGTCGCAAACCTCTTCAAATGTGGTAAATTTAACGTTTCTACAAGATTCCCTCTCTGCGCTAGAATCCGTCAAAAGTTGGCCTCAATGTTAATCTATGGGACTTTTCGGGGTGGTTAATTGCCCCCGCAAGGGGCAATTAACCACCCACCCCTTAGAAAAGTCATACCACCCCATTCCCGATTAAGCCGCACGATTTGACACCTCATTCATGGGTCTAGGACAAACGGTGCGGGACTAGTTACGCGCCAAACTTTCATACGGAAGAAGAATAAAAATAAGTTTGCAAGATAACAGTAGTGATGCTTTGCTTCGCAAGCACCACTAAAAAGACCGACAAATGCCAATAGTAAATTCAACATGTTACTTAGTGAAATATCATATGTACCAAATATTTTATATGAATGCATAAAATATTAAATATGTGCATGAACTATACGTTCAATAAAATCATGTCTGTGCTTTGAAGGTAACGAAGTGTCTGCAATACTCAGTATATAGTGGCTAAAGGTTATATGTTTAAAAACAATTACAAATGCCTCAAATTGTATATAAGCTCCCTTAGAATTAGATATTATTCGTACAATCAAAAAGAAGAAATCGTGGGAACTATTCCCATTCTAGTCAAACACTTTTAGGGGCTCTAGTCTAGATCCGAGGCAAAAAAAGAGACAGAATATGTACTATATATGTATATTCTGACTGTCTCTTTTTTTGCCTCAGAACTTTGTCTGATTTGTTCTTTTACTACTTTATTTCATCGGAATGGTTAGTGGCAGGTCGGATTGAATTCAATTTAGGTCGCACTCACTTGTCTGCAACTTTGTGGCAGGTCGGAAGAAAGTCTGACCGTTGGTCGGATACAAGATATAATAATAATAATAATAATAATAAAATATGCACGCTGTAGAAGAAGCTACAAATCAATCATGTCACAGTGTTGCTGATCCTGCATAAAGGTGGCCATTCACGGGCAGATTAAAGCTGCTGATATCGGTCCTTTCAACCCGACGGGTCCTCCCGATCGATATAAGGCCAAAAATCGACCAGATTGACCTAAGTTTTATTTTTTTTCAGCGATCCAGAACCGCATCGGCTAGTTGATGAGGTCCTGCCACCTGTCGGCGCCCATTCGTAGCACTGTAATGTGATCGGTCAGCCCCAGGGCGGAACGTTCGGATTCACCCGACATCGCCCTGCCGTTAGTGGGCATATCGGGTTAAAGGAGACATTTTATGTAAAAAGTAAGAATGTACCAGTGCATTATACTCATTTAGATATAGACAAATTGTGCTTAAAAAAGTAATGTTTCAGGCTGATTTATTGAATATTTCTGCAAAACCCCTAATAATCCCTCCCTTCTGTTCCACTTGCTGCTCCCTGAATTCCCAGGCTGTGCACTCAGCTCACTGCACTGTAGGACAGGAACCAATCAGCAGCTAGCAGGACCTGATAGGGAACTGAAGCCTGGCTGTGCTTGTGTGACTGCAGGGCTGTGATTGGCTGTCCCCTCCTAGACACGCCCACCCCTCATTTGAAACAGGGACCAGAGAACATCTATAGGGAGCTCCAATAAAGGGGCTATTTTTAAAGATAATATTCATTATTAGCAGCATGTAAAAACGACACCATATATTACTTATAATTGCCTACACAATTAGGCTTTTTTCATTTATCCTGTATGTCTCCTTTAAGATCAGCTTGTTTGGCAAGGTTGCCAATAGTGTATGGCCTTCCTTAATTCTACCCCTACCCCAAATTTGACATTTGCCCTCCCCCGATTTCCAGCCTGCGGCCACTTCCTGCTCAAACAATGAGGCTGCCGCTTCCTGATTCCAGGGCCGGACTGACAATCTGTGGGTTCAGGCAAATGCCAGAGGGGCTGCTGTAAGTTGCCATAGACAGTCACTATTTATTGGGCTGTTTGGGCCTCTGTGTACCTGACATGCCAAGGCTTATTTTGAATTCCAGTCCAGAACCTGCCTGATTCATATTAAAAGTTAATAAAAACCGATTTTAGATTGCGAGCTGTAAGGAGCGAGTGGTGCAGCACGTGCATTTAGATACAGATGTTTGTTTAGTGATGAGATCAAGGGCCTGTAATAAAGGCACAGGAAGTAGCACTGGGGGACATTGTGTCAGGCTGAGGAGGCCACGAGGTGTCGCTGTTGCAGAGATTCAATGACACAGACAATGAAGCTTGTGAGAAAAGGTTCCTGGTGACACGAGAGGGCAATATAATGTACAGGAAGGCAATTGGTAGTGTATTCCCCCCACAGGGCATGCTGGGAGTTGTAGTCGCGCAAGGGAGGGCTCATTAGACTGACAGGGAGGCGGGACAGGTGAAGGAGCTGCTGAGAGACAACACCCGGGGCCCAAGCTGGGAAAGCGGGCGGATGTTAAGGCTCAGGCGCTGGTGAAGGGAATGAAGGCCCCGCCCTTGTAATGAGCAAACCCCACAGAACGTGTCTCGTCCATGAATCCCACACCCCGCTATGCGCCACACACTTACATCAAATATCCGCGAGCTGCCAATAGATTTAATGGTTCAATCCGGGTTAGCTCGGCTGCCCTCGCCGTTCTCCTCCTTCTCCAGCAGATTCACTAGCCGTTCCACTTCCGTTCCAGCCGCCACTTCCGCTTCCTTCAAGCCCCGCCTCTATCCCCTCCCTTCCACCTTTCTCCTTCACTACTAAACTGTACTAAGCACTGGCGGCTTCGCTGGAGGGGGGGGAGCCGGGTGACCTCATCGTTCCCTCGGCAACGGGGAGATGACGTCAGCTCTCAAGGCGGCAGGGGGGGGGCTGGGCGAGGCGCGCGCTGGTGTGAGAGGAAGAGCGGCTGGGCGGGAAGGGGAGGCAAGGGGCAGCCTGTAGGCAGCGGGAGTGTTTGAGGCGGCCTCTCGGACACTGAACAGGCCTCTCAATCTGGTTTCAGTCACAATTATGAATATAATTAGCTCCCTCGGTCGTGGTGTCCACGAATAGTGTGATTCATCGTTCTGTGGGGTGTGGAAGCCCCTAACCTGCAGCTGTCTCCATTTTGTCGTCGACTCATTTCCCCCCCACACCTTTTCAAAACATGTTCCATGTTAACAATCCCGAATTTATCATAGAATGGGCGCGTTTCCTTGTCAAAATAGTCGATGAAGTGCTTCAAGAAAGCTAAATGTTGGCTTAATGTAGGGTGGAGACTCCCAAAATGGCTGCAGAGATGTCACAGAACTAAAAGTGGCCTCTTTTCCACTGACTCTTCCCAATCCTGAGTTGTGGCCTCATTCCTGACTGGCTCAGACCATGTTCCTGGTGCTGGGGTTGCCACCTGGCCCGTAGAAATGATGGTTCATCCCAATGTTATTAATAGGGAAAAAAGATAAATATATAGGAAGCCCGGTATTTTTTTTCCAGAAAAGGTGGCATCTCTAGCTGTCCACCGCTGTGAGGAATTCCTAAAAATAATAATTGAAGAAGGACAACAGATCTAGAAAGGCCTGGTGTCTGCACTATTGGAAAGCACCGCTTATCTTGTCGGCGCTATATGTTCCCAATCCTGAGTTGTGGCCTCATTCCTGACTGGCTCAGACCATGTTTCTGGTGCTGGGGTTGCCACCTGGCCGGTAAAAATGATGGTTCATCCCAATGTTATTAATAGGGAAAAAAGATAAATATATAGGAAGGCCGGTATTTTCTTTCCAGAAAAGGTGGCAACCCTAGCTGTGCACCGCTGTGAGGAATTCCTAAAACTAATAAATCAAGAAGGATGACAGATCTAGAAAGGCCTGGAGTCTACTCTATGTGGGAATTCCTGAAAATAAATCAAGACGGATAACATCTAGAAAGGCCTGGTGTCCACGTATTTTATCTGGCAGTACACTATTTGGGAATTCCAAAAACGAATAAATGAAGGACAACAGATCTATAAAGGCCTGGTGTCCATGTATTTTATCTGGCGGTACAGTATTTGGGAATTCCTTAAAATAAATCAAGGACAACAGATCTTGAAAGGCCACTTATTTGATCTGGCGATACACTATTTGGGAATTCTTAAAAAAAAATAACAAATGAAGGACAACATCTACAAAGGCCTGGTGTCCATGTATTTTATCTGGCGGTACACTATTTGGGAATTACTAAAAATAATAAATGAAGAAGGACAACAGATAAAGGCCTGCTGTCTACACTATTTGGGAATTCCTAAAAATAATAAATCAAGAAGGATAACAGATCTAGAAAGGCCTGGTGTCCATGTATTTTATCTGGCAGTACACTATTTGGGAATTCCTAAAAGTGATAACAAATGAAAAAGGACAACAGATCTATAAAGACCTGGTGTCAACATATTTGATCTGGAGGTACACTATTTGAGAATTCCTAAAAGTAATAACAAATGAAAAAGTACAACAGATCTAGAAAGGCCTGGTGTCCACTTATTTGATCTGGCAGTAAAGTATTTGGGTATTTCTAAAAATAAATCAAGGACAACAGATCTTGAAAGGCCTGGCATCCACTTATTTCATCTTGCGGTACACTATTTGGGAATTCCTAAAAATAATAAATGAAGAAGGACAACAGATAAAGGCCTGCTGTCTACACTATTTGGGAATTCCTAAAAATAATAAATGAAGAAGGATAACAGATCTAGAAAGGCCTGGTGTCCACGTATTTTATCTGGCAGTACACTATTTGGGAATTCCTAAAAGTAATAACAAATGAAAAAGGACAACAGATCTATAAAGGCCTGGTGTCCACATATTTGATCTGGAGGTACACTATTTGAGAATTCCTAAAAGTAATAACAAATTAAAAAGTACAACAGATCTAGAAAGGCCTGGTGTCCACTTATTTGATCTGGCGGTACAGTATTTGGGAATTTCTAAAAATAAATCAAGGACAACAGATCTTGAAAGGCCTGGCATCCACTTATTTCATCTAGCGGTACACTATTTGGGTATTCCTAAAAATAATAAATCAAGAAGGATAACAGATCTAGAAAGGCCTGGTGTCCACGTATTTTATCTGGCAGTACACTATTTGGGAATTCCAAAAAATAATAAATGAAGGACAACAGATCTGTAAAGGCCCTGTGTCCATGTATTTTATCTGGCGGTACAGTATTTGGAAATTCCAAAAAATAATAACAAATGAAGAAGGACAACAGATCTATAAAGCCCTGGTGTCCACCTATTTTATCTGACAGTACACTATTTGGGAATTACAAAAAATAATAAATCATGGACAACAGATCTATAAAGGCCTGGTGTCCATGTATTTTATCTGGCGGTACAGTATTTGGGAATTCCTAAAAATAAATCAAGGACAACAGATCTTGAAAGGTCCAGTGTCCACTTATTTGATCTGGCGGTACACTATTTGGGTATTCCTAAAAATAATAAATGAAGAAGGACAACAGATCTATAAAAGCCTGGTGTCCGTGTATGTTATCAAGGGTACACTATTTGTGAATTCCTAAAAATAATAACAAATGAAGAAGGACAACAGATCTATAAAGACCTGGTGTCCATATATTTTATCTGGCGGTACAGTATTTGGGAATTCCTTAAAATAAATCAAGGACAACAGATCTTGAAAGGCCACTTATTTGATCTGGCGGTACACTATTTGGGAATTCTTAAAAAAAATAACAAATGAAGGACAACAGATCTACAAAGGCCTGGTGTCCATGTATTTTATCTGGCGGTACACTATTTGGGAATTACTAAAAATAATGAATGAAGAACAACAACAGATAAAGGCCTGCTGTAGTGTCTACACTATTTGGGAATTCCTAAAAATAATAAATCAAGAAGGATAACAGAGCTAGAAAGGCCTGGTGTCCATGTATTTTATCTGGCAGTACACTATTTGGGAATTCCTAAAAGTAATAACATGAAAAAGGAAAACAGATCTATAAAGGCCTGGTGTCCACATATTTGATCTGGAGGTACACTATTTGAGAATTCCTAAAAGTAATAACAAATGAAAAAGTACAACAGATCTAGAAAGGCCTGGTGTCCACTTATTTGATCTGGCAGTACAGTATTTGGCAATTTCTAAAAATAAATCAAGGACAACAGATCTTGAAAGGCCTGGCATCCACTTATTTCATCTTGCGGTACACTATTTGGGAATTCCTAAAAATAATAAATGAAGAAGGATAACAGATCTAGAAAGGCCTGGTGTCCATGTATTTTATCTGGCAGTACACTATTTGGGAATTCCTAAAAGTAATAACAAATGAAAAAGGACAACAGATCTATAAAGGCCTGGTGTCCACATATTTGATCTGGAGGTACACTATTTGAGAATTCCTAAAAGTAATAACAAATTAAAAAGTACAACAGATCTAGAAAGGCCTGGTGTCCACTTATTTGATCTGGCGGTACAGTATTTGGGAATTTCTAAAAATAAATCAAGGACAACAGATCTTGAAAGGCCTGGCATCCACTTCTTTCATCTAGCGGTACACTATTTGGGTATTCCTAAAAATAATAAATCAAGAAGGATAACAGATCTAGAAAGGCCTGGTGTCCACGTATTTTATCTGGCAGTACACTATTTGGGAATTCCAAAAAATAATAAATGAAGGACAACAGATCTGTAAAGGCCCTGTGTCCATGTATTTTATCTGGCGGTACAGTATTTGGAAATTCCAAAAAATAATAACAAATGAAGAAGGACAACAGATCTATAAAGCCCTGGTGTTCCCCTATTTTATCTGACAGTACACTATTTGGGAATTACAAAAAATAATAAATCAAGGACAACAGATCTATAAAGGCCTGGTGTCCATGTATTTTATCTGGCGGTACAGTATTTGGGAATTCCTAAAAATAAATCAAGGACAACAGATCTTGAAAGGTCCAGTGTCCACTTATTTGATCTGGCGGTACACTATTTGGGTATTCCTAAAAATAATAAATGAAGAAGGACAACAGATCTATAAAAGCCTGGTGTCCGTGTATGTTATCAAGGGTACACTATTTGTGAATTCCTAAAAATAATAACAAATGAAGAAGGACAACAGATGTATAAAGGCCTGGTGTCCATGTATTTTATCTGGCGGTACAGTATTTGGGAATTCCTTAAAATAAATCAAGGACAACAGATCTTGAAAGGCCACTTATTTGATCTGGCGGTACACTATTTGGGAATTCTTAAAAAAAAATAACAAATGAAGGACAACAGATCTACAAAGGCCTGGTGTCCATGTATTTTATCTGGCGGTACACTATTTGGGAATTACTAAAAATAATAAATGAAGAACGACAACAGATAAAGGCCTGCTGTCTACAAGGGATGGGCGAATTTGACCCATTTCGTTTTGCCAAAAATTTGCCGCCGGCGAAATGTCGCAGACGCCCATTAAAGTCTATGGGCGTCAAAAAAAATTTGTCGCGCGGCGAAATTATTTTGTCGCGCGTCTTTTTTTGTTGACGCACGTCTCCATACAAGTCTATGGGCGTCATTTTTTCGGCGAAACGAGGCGAAAAAATTCGCCCATCCCTACTGTCTACACTATTTGGGAATTCCTAAAAATAATAAATCAAGATGGATAACAGATCTAGAAAGGCCTGGTGTCCATGTATTTTATCTGGCAGTACACTATTTGGGAATTCCTAAAAGTAATAACAAATGAAAAAGGACAACAGATCTATAAAGGCCTGGTGTCCACATATTTGATCTGGAGGTACACTATTTGAGAATTCCTAAAAGTAATAACAAATGAAAAAGTACAACAGATCTAGAAAGGCCTGGTGTCCACTTATTTGATCTGGCGGTACAGTATTTGGGAATTTCTAAAAATAAATCAAGGACAACAGATCTTGAAAGGCCTGGCATCCACTTATTTCATCTAGCGGTACACTATTTGGGTATTCCTAAAAATAATAAATCAAGAAGGATAACAGATCTAGAAAGGCCTGGTGTCCACGTATTTTATCTGGCAGTACACTATTTGGGAATTCCTAAAAGTAATAACATGAAAAAGGACAACAGATCTATAAAGGCCTGGTGTCCACATATTTGATCTGGAGGTACACTATTTGTGAATTCCTAAAAATAATAACAAATGAAGAAGGACAACAGATCTATAAAGGCCTGGTGTCCATGTATTTTATCTGGCGGTACAGTATTTGGGAATTCCTTAAAATAAATCAAGGACAACAGATCTTGAAAGGCCACTTATTTGATCTGGCGGTACACTATTTGGGAATTCTTAAAAATAATAACAAATGAAGGACAACAGATCTACAAAGGCCTGGTGTCCATGTATTTTATCTGGCGGTACACTATTTGGGAATTCCTAAAAATAATAAATCAAGGACAACAGATAAAGGCCTGCTGTCTACACTATTTGGGAATTCCTAAAAATAATAAATCAAGAAGGATAACAGATCTATAAAGGCCCGGTGTCCATGTATTTTATCTGGCAGTACACTATTTGGGAATTTCTAAAAGGAATAACAAATGAAAAAGGACAACAGATCTATAAAGGCCTGGTGTCCACATATTTGATCTGGAGGTACACTATTTGAGAATTCCTAAAAATAATAATAAATGAAAAAGTACAACAGATCTAGAAAGGCCTGGTGTCCTCTTATTTGATCTGGCGGTACAGTATTTGGGAATTTCTAAAAATAAATCAAGGACAACAGATCTTGAAAGGCCTGGTGTCCACTTATTTCATCTTGCGGTACACTATTTGGGAATTCCTAAAAATAAATGAAGAAGGACAACAGATAAAGGCCTGCTGTCTACACTATTTGGGAATTCCTAAAAATAATAAATCAAGAAGGATAACAGATCTAGAAAGGCCTGGTGTCCATGTATTTTATCTGGCAGTACACTATTTGGGAATTCCTAAAAGTAATAAATGAAAAAGGACAACAGATCTATAAAGGCCTGGTGTCCACATATTTGATCTGGAGGTACACTATTTGAGAATTCCTAAAAGTAATAACAAATGAAAAAGTACAACAGATCTAGAAAGGCCTGGTGTCCACTTATTTGATCTGGCGGTACAATATTTGGGCATTTCTAAAAATAAATCAAGGACAACAGATCTTGAAAGGCCTGGTGTCCACTTATTTCATCTAGCGGTACACTATTTGGGTATTCCTAAAAATAATAAATCAAGAAGGATAACAGATCTAGAAAGGCCTGGTGTCTATGTATTTTAACTGGCAGTACACTATTTGGGTATTCCTAAAAATAATAAATCAAGAAGGATAACAGATCTAGAAAGGCCTGGTGTCCATGTATTTTAACTGGCAGTACACTATTTGGGAATTCCTAAAAATAATAAATCAAGAAGGATAACAGATCTAGAAAGGCCTGGTGTCCATGTATTTTATCTGGCAGTACACTATTTGAGAATTCCTAAAAGTAATAACAAATGAAAAAGTACAACAGATCTAGAAAGGCCTGGTCCACTTATTTGATCTGGTGGTACACTATTTGGGAATTTCTAAATATAAATCAAGGACAACAGATCTAGAAAGGCCTGGTGTCCACTTATTTGATCTGGTGGTACACTATTTGGGAATTTCTAAAAATAAATCAAGGACAACAGATCTAGAAAGGCCTGGTGTCCACTTATTTGATCTGGTGGTACACTATTTGGGAATTTCTAAAAATAAATCAAGGACAACAGATCTAGAAAGGCCTGGTGTCCACTTATTTGATCTGGTGGTACACTATTTGGGAATTTCTAAAAATAAATCAAGGACAACAGATCTAGAAAGGCCTGGTGTCCACTTATTTGATCTGGTGGTACACTATTTGGGAATTTCTAAAAATAAATCAAGGACAACAGATCTAGAAAGGCCTGGTGTCCACTTATTTGATCCGGCGGTACAATATTTGGGAATTCCTAAATATAACAACAAATGAAGGAGGACAACAGATCTATTAAGGCCCATCGTCCATGTATTTGATCTGGCTGTACACTATCTGGGTGTTTGTAAAAATAATAATAAGAAATGAAGAAGGAGAAGCGATATAAAAAGGTCCGTTGTCCACATATTCAATTTGGCTGTACCACCATTTGTTTATTTTAAAATAGTCTTCTACAAAAAAATTAAACCAATACCTTATATATAATGCACATTCACTTCAGAAGGCTAAATGACAGTTTAAAGCTGCTTGTGTGGTTGTAGCGAATCAAGCTAAATTTTTTAACATACAGTAATATATAATGTGGAATACAATTGGCGTAGATCTTAAGGGGACCACTCTTTTCAATGTTCACAAGTGTTCTCCGCCTGATTTGCACCACCTGTCAGCTCTCCCCAAATTGTCTTGGTTTTGGACCCTGCCTCACATATCTAAATGTTATTCCTCCGATTTTTACAATTTCCCCGTATGAGGTAGATGTGCTCATGCTGCTGATCCCCCTGGGAAACCACTTTACAAAGTTGACATCTTTGAAATACTTTCTGCCATTGTCAGATCATTTTCCTTTCAAACGAATGTGAAGCTGTTGCAGTCAGGGAACAACACTTTAACTACGGCAGTTTGCAAATCACTGAATACAAGCTTCCTGAATAGAGAGACTCTTTTTCTCCAAAAAAAGACTAATTTAAAAAAAAAATATCAAGAAAATTGCAGGGAATTTTATTCCAGACTTTAATTCATTTTTGCGAGGGAATCTATTATTCTGACAGCATGTGAATATTATTTACCAAATAATTGTTAATATCCAAACAATTCCCTCCGGCAGAGAAGACTGTTGGTGGAAATACCTCTCAGCTATTGTCACAGAAACTAATGTCACATCAGAAGAGCTGTGTGTCAAGCATACAAAGCATTGACAGATGGACCTTCCCTCAAAAACATTCCGTGTCATTTTAGTTGTCTTATGACGAACATTCAGATACTGAGCAATTTTATGCAGTGACTAAAACTAACATTCAGATTGAAATTGAAGGATTAAAGTCCTTGAAATAATAAAATCTGACAATGTTATGGCCATATAGTTGCAACATTACAACATTCATACAAAAGTCATGTCCCAGAAATACATTGTAAGTCGCCCATGTACATCATCAGATAGACAATACATGTACAGATATTATTGTTATTTGACAGAAATTTGTGAACCTGTCTGATCAACTAAAATGGTATGAAAATTGTCAGCATGATAATTTGGAGCCAACGTGTCTTTAAATCATACAAATATTATATTTGTGTTTGTATGTGGCTGGCTTTAGTGCTCTGAATCTTTAAGCAAGAAAAGTCTCAGCATATTTCATTCCTTTGCCTTACTTGAATCACTGAACATGATGTTAACTGGTTAAAGGATTAGCTGGGTGGTGAGTCCTTAAAGCAAGGCCTAGGTATTGTGCCCAGTCAGGAACAGGATAGATCAGAACTGACAAAAGGGGGACGGATCAGGTGAAATAACAAGATTAGGTGGCATAAACGCAAGAACAGGACTGGAGCAGGAACAGGAGCAAGAACTAGGGACAAGCTACAGTGTTCAAGCTATAAAAGGCCACAGAAGTGAGGTCATGGAAGGGTTTAAATAGGGCTTGACCAGCTCAGGTTGACTGATCAATAATGCTGCTGGGAGTGCAAAGTGAAAAACCTGAGAATAAATGAGGATGAGAGACTTCAATAGCTGTTCTCCTGGCCTAATGGTTAAGGAGAGAGGCCATAACCCTGTACGTTCCTGGCTTGAATCCCAGCTGATCCCAACAATAGGCTCCTCGCAACCAGTCCTACACATGTGATTAATCTTGACAGTATGGTGATTCTGCAAAAGTGATGTTACTTTCTTGTTTTGGGGTGTGGGTAGGACATCAGGTTGGGTTGCCTGTAACATGTTCAGGTGTGTTGATATGTAGGCTGCAAGTCTGAATGCAGGATATGGATCAGAGTGTGAATCCAATAAGAGAAACCCACATAGGCCTCTGATAACAATTCCACTATACGGACAACTGAATGAAAGATTGCAAGTGCACACTGAAGAGTCTGGCCCTGTTTTCCAAACAAATACCAGTACAACACAATTGAATAGTTTTGCTTTTAAAACCACATCATGGATTTGGTGGATCATTTGGTGGACATTTCTCTTCTGTGTATTCTTTTTTGCTTTGCCTTCTATATCCAAGAAAGTGAATTTATGAATTACAATTACACAGCTTGCTTATAAAGTAATGGAGTAGAACTGGCATGACCAGTCATAGCAAGAAATAGATATAGTTGGTAGTGCATGGCCTTGTATAACCTTTTGTCAGAGTTGTTTTATCAGCCACCAGCATATATTTTAAACAGTGAAATGATAAGCTTATTTCTGTGTATACTAAAGTCTGTCTCTCTCTTTTTTATACTTTTCTCTTGTGTTTATATTTTCTTTTGTGCTCGAGAAGTTGATGTCTTGACATTGAATTTAAAGGGAATCTAAAGGGTTTAAGAAACTATGGGCTGCTCTAGAGGAACAACTGCAAAAATAAGGGTACTAGTAAACACAAGTAGATTGGTTCTTATGTATATTGGAGGCTCATATGGGGTGCATCCATTGGTGAGTAGAGTTGGTGCCTCATCTAGACCAAGATTTATTGGGAAAGTTCTGTAGACAAGATGTCCTTATAGCCTAACAGGGACTTTCCACCTATATCTTAGAAGAACAAGAACAGGCACCTGGCGTTAGGGCCCCAATGAGTTTGGAGAAGTTATGATATGTACAATGTGCATGCATTTCTTATCGACATCACATGGGGTGTATTTGAGGAGTATGGCATGCTGAAAAAAACAGTAACCAAAGTGTCCCAAATTATTGATTGTGCAATTAGCCTAAATGTCTTTCTTTACATAAAGGCCCCCAGAGCTGGATATTATTGTTCCAGATAAGGTCTCAATAGCCACTTAGAAACTGCCATTATACCCTCCCTGTTTTACAGCTACTAAATTCCTCTTTCTTTAAAGTTTAATGTTCAGTTTGCTTTTCCCACTGAATTGCTGCATTTGCCTTTTCAGGTCTAACAGAAACTGTTATAAAGTCTCGTTCCTACAGTCAATTACCCTGTCTAGTCTGTATCTGACTAGCATGAATGCTTGGAATGTTCAGAAAGGATTCTATGATTATCATCTTAGTCAATAAATGGATTTCCTTTACAGAACGTATTTTTAATATGGAAAGGTATATTAAAATCAAGACCACAAACCTATTTCCCATTATTATTAGTAATCTCCATATGACTTAATATGGAGACACATGGAGCAAAGGGCAGGTTATAGAACCTGTTATCCAAAATACTCAGATAATGTAATTTGGATCTTTTCTTAAGTTGTATCTCCATACCTTAAGTCTGCTTATAAAAATATTCAGCATTAAATAAACCCAGTAGGATTATTTTACTACTAATATGTATTCATGCAGCTCATTTTGGTCAAGTAATAAGTAATGGGCAAATCCGTCCCATTTTGCGAATCGTGCAATAGCAAAAAATTGGGAAATTAGGTGGTTTTTCATGTCGAAGCCTGGTGAAAAGTCTTGCCCATTACAAGTACAAGGTATTGTTTAATTATCATAGAGAAAAAGGAAATAATGTTCTAAAATTAGAATTATATCCTTAATATGGACTCTCTGGGGGGTGGCCATGCTATAATTTGGATAAAGGGCTTCCGGATAACCTGTACAACTAATCCTTCCATTGTCATGATATTGGAGCAATCTGGTTATGGCTTGGCTCATTTTTCTCTTTTAGTCAATCAATTTTGATGACATCTGGGCCAGCATAGAACACCATCTTTCTCAATCCCAGGGGGCAGTCAGTTCTGTGGTACCACAGTTCTGTGGTGGCATATTGCATGTGAACCTGTATCTTCTGCCCTAAGCAGGGTTTGGTATATGGTCCAGCTGTTATTGAGGACAGCGTGATGTCACTCTGTAAGCACTGAGCACATATCAGTTATATGCCCTTTGTACCGGCATTCTTATCTCTGTTGTATGTTTGCCCAGCATTACTAGGGAGTGCACAAGTGGTAAATAGTAGAGTTTGCAAGTAACATAGTAAATGGAAAAGATGAAAACATTAATCAAATGACTGATGTTTTTGCAGATAGTTGGGTTCATTTACAAAGCGGGAATGCATAGTGCATAGCTGCTGACTTCTGTAGGCTACTATCTAAAAGCAATGTTCTGTCTCTCTTAGATGCACTAGAGAGCCCACATTAATGGTCAGTTAGGGTTAGAGTTGAGGTAATTATGCATTTACTGTCCTAGATATTCAAACTATGGCTAAATGTCTGATACACCAATATTTTCCTGTCTCTGTGCTCTTTTTGTGAGTTAAGGAGAACCTGAACACAGGCTGGAGCTTCTTGAAGAGCCATTGCCAAAGGTTGGGCCTTCAGGTGGTTCTTTAACTGGAAATGTTTGATAAGTCACTGTAGAGGTTGTGGGATATATCTGCAAAGGGAGGATGCCAAAAGGGGATTAAATTTCACTTATTTTTAGTATGGTGTAGGCAGCAATATTCCAAGACAATTTATGATTAGTCTTATTTTTTTTTCCTCATGTTTATTATATCCTTTTTTCGTTGTTGTGAAGCTCTCAGGTTTTATTTTAACTGCTGTTTGTTCAGTTTTATTTACCATAGAAACCAGGAAGCAGTTTAGAATCAGACTGAAGAGGGCCTGCCTAAAAAGTAAAAAAATAACTCACAGTCAATGTGTATTTGGTTGCCAGGGACAACACTTTAAAGTTGCAGGAAAAAGAAAGAATTACAAACACTATATTTGTTGACCCCTAACCCTAATACTAAGTAAATAATGAAGACCAGCTGGAATATGGCTTAGGGCAGGTGCATCGGGAATGAAGCTTGACCGGTACATTGGTCTGTTTTTCATGGTTGCCTCATAATCTGGCAGTGTGCATTCCTGTTATAATGCTGATATATATATATATATATAATGCCCAATAACCTCATAAAATAATATCAGTCACTTATGCCAGAGATAGTCATATTGTGACCAACTGAGTAGTTCATTATTTGGAGGGTTGTTGCCAAAGCTGGTCCAAGAGGTCCTGGCACCCAAGGCGTGTACCTCTTGTCCCTACCTCAGTCCCTCCACTTGTCATCCTAGTCCCCCATTTGCTCACCCATTTGCACCCTCGTCCATACCCCTAGTTCTGGCATTGGCTGTTGTACTTAAAGTGGAACACAATGTAAACTGCAATCTTTGAGTTAGAATTTTTATAAGAAATGCCCTCAATGTTTGTAATGGCTTAGTTTTGCCAGTATAACTTCAACTTGGTCCATGTAAAGTGTCAATGACAGTGTGAGGATAACCCCTTGATAAAAAGCCTAGGTGGTACATGGAGGACTTGAACGAAAGCCAGTGATAGAGCTAATGATAGGACTAATGGGAGCTGCCAGAAGGTCAAAAAAACCATCATGTTTCTCATAAATGGGAAAGAAAGACGACCACCAAAGTGGACCACTCTTGCTGGAGGTTCAGAGGGTACCTGTCTCTGGGGAAAGATCAGGTTCTGCAGAACGTAGTGGAAGTTAAATAAAAAGTTGGCAAATTTTTTGTTATGGTGAGAAATTCCAGAGAAAACCGCAGGTTGGTATCACTAGGACCTTGTCTTTCACATAAAGATGATACCTGGATCCAAAGACAAAAGAAAAGGACAGTCAGTAGGACCTGATGGAAACCAATAGTTGTGGAATGTCTAAGAAAGGCTAATAAGTTGGACAATCTAAAACCATGTGTAGGGAGAACTGATCCTTTGGCTAAAACTGGTTTTTGCATTGTCAATTGTTTGTAATGAGTGTTTTGGAAAGTGGCCAGACCGCAGAAGGTTAAAAGTTGGTGGAAACATTCACAAGTGGCTTATGTACCTTGAAAGACAAGAGGTTCTCACTTCTTTCTATCTGATGCGTTTGATTTTCTTTGATACCATGAAGTCGCTCATCAAAGCTGATTGCAGTTCCCAGTAATGAATTAAACTGAGTCTGCACTTTATTGCATACATGGTGCTATACGGAATAGTATTAGTCAATTTAGTATTTTAAATTAGTTGTAACCCTTTGCTAAAACAGACTAACAAGGACTCAAATTGGAAGTAAGACCAAGACACAGGGGAATGCTGTATTTACCCATGTATGTAGCACAGTAGGAATAGTGAATAAAAATAGTGAATATTTAGTAACATCATGAAATCCCTAAACATTCACAGTGAAGCCACTAGAGGGCAGCAGCCACATCCCCCAATAAATGCACAACATATTCAGATTATAAAAATTCATTTTCATTTTTTTCACCAAGGATGAGAGATATATAAGTGGAATAAAAGTTAATTTGGGGAAAAGTGGTGAAAAAAGCATAATACTCTAGGGTCTTCTGTGCTCCTTCTCAGTGACTCAAAACTTCTGCTCCCCTCACATTTTATCCATAAATAACTTGAGGGCTTATTGCAATCCAAGTGATGCTTTTCCTCACTGATCATAACCATACTGGATCCCCTTCAATCTGGCTTTAAGATGCCTCACGAGGAAACTTCGGGCCATCCCACCTGCGCTTTACATTCTAGCAGGTGGGAAGTCTTTTCGAGGGGATTAGTCATCTGAAGAAGAGGCTATTTGTCGCCGGGCGACTAAATCTCCCTGAATCTTAGCTTGTGCCCTTACCCTTAATGCTCCTAGACCTCCCAGCAGCTTCTGACATCAACCACTCCTTCTCCAGTGCCTTAATTTTCTTGGCCTTCGTGACACTGCCCTGTACCGGATTTACTTTTACTTAAATAACTCTTTTAGTGTCTCCTACAGTGCAGTATTATCTTCTCCGTTACCTCTCTTGGGGTTCCTCAAGGTTGTGTCCTAGGCCCATTATTATTTCTTCTTTATACTTCCTCCCTTGGCCAACTAATCAGTTCATATGGTAATTCCCTCCCATGTTCATCCAGCTTTCTCCCAATCTCGATGTCTTTAGGGATCTTTTAAAACATATTTCTGTGGAGAAGCTTCTCCTCATCAAGTATAGCCTAGACCAGGAGTGCCTATACTTTACTAATGCGAGGTCTACTTTTTAATGACGATGTCCCATTATTATCTGCATCCATAAAACATTGTTAGCATTCTGTTGCATGTAAAATCTTACTTAAATATTAATTTATGAGAAAATGCATATTGCTATATTTAACAAACATATATTTCTTATGTAACATTAGCGTTATAAATATCTGAGTGAAAAGCATGAAACAGGAGGGGGATTTAGACAAGCTGATTGTTGACAGTGTCTTGAGATCTACTGATCACCAGCTAAAGGTCTACTGGTAGACCCCAATCTACCTTTTGGACATCCCTGGCTTAGATTTAGTGTGCACTATATGCTGTTAAATGCAATGCTCAGTGCCGCATCTCTCACCTTACTGACTCCTGCTCTTGCCCATCCAAAACCTTGTGCCTCATACCTCTTTCTCATTTTTAAGACATTCATCTCTTAAATTCAATTAACCAAATGCAAAGGTAACTTAAAAAAATAAAAGGTACATTTGCCACTTAAGTATACACTGTAACTTAATAGGTCAGGTAGAACTTTCTTGTAGGCCTTTCTTCATGTGGACTTCCATACACAACATAATCAGGCATTAGAAGTGTTTTATTTTGGTGATATTATCCCTCCCATAAATGTCTGCCAGTACTTGGAAATGTTGACATATTTTTGGGTCTAATTGTGCCCTTAAACAAACTAGTAAATCTTCCCGACATCTGGACCCGTGTCAGCTTCTGTGTTTTGTCATTACAGAAGCAGAGAATTAGGAACAGCATCTACTAAAACAGTTTCAGTGTAAGCTTTAGTGCCCTAAGAGAATGATTTAGCTAATTACATACACTAAATATATTTAACGTCATATTGGAGCCCTATTCCCATTAAATAAAGGTATATGCCAGTACATTTCATCTGTGTTCTTGGCATCCATTTATGAATTCTACCAAAATGTTTTGAGAGCAGTGAACTCCAAGTTACTCACTTCAGAATATGAAATCCCATCCAAAGCTTTAAAGAACACTTGCTTGATTATGCAAAGCAATAACATTTCAACTAAGGATGTCTATTAAAAAGTAAAACTACAAAGCGTTTCTCCACTGGTGGTCTTTACAGTGTAGCCATTGGCCATGTCTCATCAGGCCATGGTCAACCAGAGTAACATTGAAATCAGTCCACAACTAGCAAACCTCATTCTAAATCTCTCGAGTGCTGTTCAGTTGAGGAGGAGCGCCTTCTATCTAATAGCAATGTCTGCACTTCTTTAAAGGCCACAATTATACTTGATGACATTTACATTTCTCATATGTCAGAGGTATGTAATCTGACAGCTACAGAACAGATAATACCCATAATTGAGACAGAGCATGCTGTGCCGGAAATTATCTGAGCAGTAGTTAAGAGCTTGTCTCTTGCATAGAATATGCCATGCTCTCAGCTCCTCCAAGAACTACAGCTTTGAGTATATTAGGACAAAAAACAAAAAGGTCTCCTGAGTAGTGTATAAACTTGAGCATGAGGCAAGGCGCTCATTACTAACTTCGTAGTAGTCAGAAATCAATTGGGTTCCTATAGAATAGAGCTACTTTTTTTACTAAAGTATCACATACTTGAGGAGATGGTCATTGAGCAAAAAGTTGTAGTAACCAGTGGGCAGAAGCTGGTGGTACTCATCATAAAAGGCAAGGTAGATGGACAACATAGTAGACTGTATTGGCATTGTCAGTTGCACTTTTCACTACAATGGTATGCTGGCTGGACATGGCTACCTGCTTCATAGACCTTCAACCACCATTCTTGAGTATGGAAATCAACTAACTGCTGCCAGGACTCAAGATGGACAACATAGTAGACTGAACTGGCCTTGTCAGTAGGACTTTGCACTACAGTGCTGGGCTGGCTAGACATGACCACCTGCTTTATAGATCTCCAGCCTCCATTCTTCTGAATGGAAACCAACTGGCTGCTGCCAGGACTCATATTAAAAGGCAAATTGCCAAGTTATGAACCTTGGACTGTGTGATGTGGTAATCAAGTGGAGGGTTACCTTACCAGGCAGCCTATGTCACTCCCTTCTACAAAGTAATCTCCTCCTACCTTGTTAACATCATGTGTCAGTAGTCTAACAATGAAAGGACTATATCAGCCTATCTCATAGAAGCGTTAGTTGGTTGATAATTAAGCACTCTTACTTGATCCAGCCTGCTGTGTTATTAAAGTTCTTCTAATTTCCTGTTGTTCGTGAGACTTGCCTGGGTTCTGCCTGGTTCCTGAGACCAAGTTTTGTTCCTTGACTGATTTCTGTCAATCTCCTGGACTTCACTTGCCTGCTGCCTGCCCAGACATCACCCCATCTTTCGGACTTTCTGCTGCCTGTCTAAACCTTAGTCAGTTATAGGGCTATTCCCTTCATCTGCTCAGCCATGATTAGGTATAACACCTTGTCATATCAGCTATCTATGGCACTGTCTCCTGACATTATCCAGCATATATACTCCAACCTGCTTACACCCAGATGGTTAGTCATGACACTTACTGTGTCATACATGCATCACCCAATAGAAACAATGCTACCCATTTTACCACTGCACTTGAAGGTGTCTCAAATTATTACTTTCTATCACAATAGCCCTGGGACCCCTTTGTGTTGCGTTTGAGCAAACAAAAAACACAACCCTGTCTCTTGCTTTATACTTATTCCCTCCAGTCAGCAGTCCGTTCAGTTCAGACCAATAATAAAATAACATGAAAATAATAAAAAGCCGCCATTTGTTCAATTTGTACCGCACGGCTGAGCTAATGTTCCATAACTGCATAGAACAGCTCTCACATGTTGAAACCTTGAATCCAGAATTGGAATAAAGAAGCTTTTATCAACCCTTACCGCATCATGACTCATTCAGATTTGCGTGGAAAAAGATGCAGTCTATCAATATATATATTTATTTAAATATTGTACCCATTATACGTATATACAGACGCAGTTCCGCCAAACTATAATAGGTTGCATGCCAATAAATGTATTTATTTTGCATCAATATGTGTGTAGTGTGATATGAAACAATCCTGTGCTTCTAATTCTTAAGGCAACAATGGACACATGGATAGAAAGATATAGAGAGAGATAGATAGATGGATGGATAGACATCTAGATGATAGATCAAGTCTTGAGCAGGCCTCCAGTAGACCTCCCTAGAGATGCAGGTTCCTGTATTTTGATATCAATATTATATATGCTTCATGAACAATTATAACGTTTATAGTCATTGTTATATAAAGAATTTCTATACAGCTTCCTTATACCAATCAAATAGAACTAGAATAGAATATAAGCTCCTCTGACCTAAGAGACTAATAGAAATCCAATGAAGATGTTCTCGCAGCTTGAAGAACCTTTTGAATCTGAAATTAGTGACCCTATGACACCAGAAAATCATGTCAAAAGCCACTGAGCACCACTGAAAGCCATTATTATAAGAATGTCTTTCTTTACCTTTGAAGCTGAGTATTTATATTTATAAGTTTGTGTTGCATAATATCTAAGACTGCGTGCTGTGCATTGTGCCACCAGGTCATGGTCAATCTGGGATGTAGCACAATTATCATGAGCGTTGGGCCCTCTGCTATTCATTTAACTCATTGCCTGGTTGCTAGGTTAATTTGGACCCTATCACCCAAGGGTGATGCTGCTTTCTTCAAGAAAGTAAGGTTACCCTTTTGACTCACTGAGCTCCCCATCATATTGGCACCTCTCAGAATTGTAACCTTTACTTATCTTTTAATATGTATCACTCATGCACCATCAGAACAAATGGCAGCTTGAGTCTTAGCACAATACCTGATTAAAATATATACAGTATATATATTGGGGTTTGTGTGGCTTTTGATGGTAAAATGAAGTAGAAAGCCACAGTACACAATAATGTGGGACGCATGATGTTCGCAATAACACTAATAATTATGCCGGAACGCTATAAAATGCACGGCAATTATGCAAATGCTAATCCTAGAAGCTGTCACATGCTGCAGCGCTTCTCACTCCGCTCTTCATAGGTCCCTGTTACTGACATAACTTGCTCTAATTCTTGGCTATGGCATGGCACTGTCCATGAGGCTTGGAGGCTTCTGGTGGTTCTTGAAGGAACATTTCTGCCATTTCCTAGGACAGCTGTTTCTAACCTGGAGTGGGATCCTGGAGCTGTTAGGTGGGGCTCATCTTCAGGCTGAGAGGCCGAGAACCATTGCCCCTCAAGGTCAGTTAGGGAGAGATATTGGAACAATGCTTATTTTGTGTCCTAGATACACCAGAAAGCCCATCATCAGCCAGGGGTATCAGGTAAGCGATTGTAACCACTGGGAGGCACCTCCAGTGTTTTTAACTTTAGTTCTCCTTTAACTAACCTGCAACAGAACAACTCCCTGCACCCACTGCCAACTGAAGCATGCAAAAAGGGTGCTGGAAGGTGGCCATACACATAAAGATCCGCTCGTTTGGCGATTTCAACAATACGGCAGTCGGATCGGGAGGCTGCAACAACGAACAGATGCGGCTGTGATCCGACGGGCCACACACGCGGCCAATAAGCTGCCCACTCGGTCTGTCTGCAGCTGTTATCGGCCCGTGTATGGCCACCTTTAGAATACACATTAGGGTGCATATTCCCCTTACCCCCACCACCCTAGTCCAGACTTCCCCTTCCCCCAGTATTCAGAAGCTCTTTCTCTTTGGCTTTGATTGAAGGAGTAGTTGTATAAGGCAGCCTCCCCCCCCCTGCCGCCAGATTCTGAAGCTGCAGGCTGACATTAGGGCTGTGTCTGTCTCAGCAAAGGGAACAGCATCCATCCTCCCCTGTCACCAGATCTCGCTCTCTTTCGCTGACACTCGTTTAAATCAGCCCCAGTCGGTGCCGGAGCTCTGTGCAGCACCCTTCACCCACCACTCTCTCTCCCTCTGTCTGACTCGCTCGCTGCTTGTGTGTTTGAATTCCTCTGGGACTGGCTGGGGTAACAGTCAGGGACCTGAGGTTGACAGTCAGTAACATTGTCCTTATGGCACATTATGCTGTGTACACCAGGAGCAGCATTTGCCTCCCTTTCTCTACTTTTCTCTTTGGCTAGCCGGCAATCCTAAAGTGCTCTTGTTTCCCACACCTCTGATGCTCTGTGTCCAACGTCCTCAATATGAGCAGCACACTCATAATGGCGCCAACGCTGATTTTATAACAGGTCTTAAGCTTTAATCCAAATTTTGCCGGTGGCAACCAGGGAAACCAGGGAATTGCCAGTGGCGGATTAATGACACGTGAGACCCCCTAGGCTTCATCCACACAGTGCACCCCTTTTCTTTTATGCTATTGCTGGGTTCTTATGCATGCAGATCCAGGCATGCACCCAAGCTCTCTACTCCAGGTCAGGCTCAGCAGACTCCATGCATGTGCCTTGACTGCCTTCTTCTCCCAGCAGGTGCGCTCAACCGGACCCAGCAGCACAAATACAAATAAATATTAAAATAAAATAAAAATAATATTAGCCGAGGAGCCCCATATCCAACTGGGCCCTTGTGCAATTATCCAGAATTGGTGACGGGAGGCCAGGGGGACACTTAATGAATGACCCATATTTGGCATGTTGGCACTGCCTGTCTGCCCCTTTGCTTCCCCCGCCCATAGCACCTGTCAGCACCACATTTACAAAGAAGTCATGAAGTTGAGCATCTGAGTACCACAGACCACGCCTCTTCTCTGTCTGACAGAAGCTCTGATTGGATAGATTGCAGCCTCATAATGACTTCATTCAGCTCTCCCACTCCCCCCCCCCGTCCTCTCTGCTGTGAATGAAGAGTGAGCTGAGTTGAGAGGGAGAGAACGAGGAGATCGGTTCCATTCAGCAGCACTGTCCGGTGGCATTGGCACTCCTGATAAACTGGAGCTTGGAGCCTCTACTGATTCCTGTCCATGCAACAGCTACATGTGGGGTCTCTGATTTGTTTGGGGGAAGACACTTAAGGACAGAGAGGCATAAGGACATTTTTCTTTCTCTTTGGGAAGCCACACCAGCTGCCAAGACGCCCCGTGCCGTGCTCCGAGTGAAAAATGGGGCGGCCAAACTGCCCAAGCCCCACACAGAGCCTGGGGGCACCCCGGGCATGTTCATGGAGAGGTCCCAGAGCAGGATTAGTCTCTCTGCCTCGTTTGAGGCTCTGGCCATCTATTTTCCCTGCATGAACTCCTTTGATGAAGAAGATGGGGGTAAGAGCCTTATCTGTATGGGTTGTGAACTCTCTGAGGGTGCTGGGGGCTGTTATTGTGAACATCATTGAAAGGAGCTTGGTCCTTCCTTATATGTGTGTCACATATTGCGAAATGGCTACCTACAGGCACATCCACAGTCATAAGCAGTGGCAACATTTTTCCATTCATTCTGATTATAACCCCCCATCTCTGTACTGAGGTCTATAAAGAACCCCCTCATGTAGGCTTCATTGGTATGATCCAGCAGAGAAGATGGATTGCTAGAGTGCTTGGACTCCTTAAGGAAAGAAGAAGGGGAGCCCTAGCAGCAGTCATTGTGTAGGTGCCATTAACCTGAGATAGGGGCTTCTGTTAAGTCTAATCACCAGATCCACCATATGATGCTCAATGCCATGGGCAGAGTTTGAGGGACTGTTCTAGGATCATAAATGATGTTCTTGTTGTCGTCTACATTGGCTGCATGATTCAGTGTCAATGGCAGAATTGTTGCTGGTTCTTCTCAACTAAAGCAGGTTCTTCTCTGAGTCTAAATTGGTTCCGTGTCCCCTGCTCCATTGCAATTAATATCTATATATTTTATTTTATTTTAACCCGCAGTATATCCAGATCAACCTATTTCAGTCATCATCCATTTGTTAAAAGCCATGGGTACAATTAGAAGTAAGTACTGGTCATGGAAGGAAGAGTCATCAGGTCCCACCAGTTGGGTGACCACCTCAATGAGTATTTCTGTTGGTATCACAAGTACTTGATCTTCTTTATTGGAGGCACCTAAGTATATGGCTTGTCTACTCAATCCATACAGTTCCTTAAGCCTTTGACAACACAATGCTCACAAACTTGTTATTCCTTACATTTAAATAAGTACCAGTTCCGTTATACAGAAAATTCTGATTTATGTGAAGGCCATCTCCCATAGACTCCCATTTTATCCTGATAATTCAAGTTTTTAAAAACAATTTCCTTTTTTTCTCAGTAATCAATATCTTGCACTTGACCCCAACTAATATACAGTAATATAATGTATCCTTATTGGGGACCGTTGGGTTTATTTAATGTTTCTGTTATCTTTTTAGCAGATTTAAGATTTCAAGGTCCAAATTACAGAAATATCTGTTATCTGGCAAACTCCCAGGTCCCAAGCATTCTGGATAACAGGTCCTGTTCCAGGCATCGGCACAAATACATTATCGGCTGAAAGCAGAAAATGAGATTTTCAATAAATGAGGATGTCAGTGCTCCGTTATGACAACTAATGGCAGGTCATTGATTCATTAGCCTGAAAAGGACGGTGATTTATATAGAATGACGGGGATTTTAATATTACTGGTTTTTGGATGATAAAATCAGGGAGCCGTCTTAATGTGCTAGAGTCCAATATAATAATTTGCTTATTGATTGCTCTGTCAATGTAATTAACTAGCATGTGTCTGCAACTGGTTATAAAAACCCCATTGTATAAGGTAATACAGATATGGGACCTGTTATCCAGAATGCTCGGGACATGGGTTTTACAGATAACGGATCTTTCTTAATTTGGATCTTCATGCCTTTAGTCTACTAGAAAATCATTTACACGTTAAATAAACCCAATAGGCTGGTTTGCTTCCAATAAGGATTAATTATATCTTAGTTGGGATCAAGTACAAGTTACTGTTTTATTATTACACAGAAAAAGGAAATCATTTAAAAAATGTTGGATTATTTGGATAAAAGGCAGTCAGAGCTTTCTGGATATAGGGTTTCCGGATGACGGCTCCCACACATTTAATTACAAAATTGCCATTGAAATTATTATAACAACTGCCTTGGGCATGGGAATGGTACATAAAGTACAATAAGCCCCTAACCATAATCCAGAGAGTTTTGCTTCGGTAAAAAGCCGGAGTAATGGATTCGGAACCGGCAGGCGGAGGGAGAGAGAAGCATCTCTGCCTGGTACAAGGGGTTAACTTTTGCTCAGACGTTGATTGGCAACCCAGAAATCAGAAGCCTAATGGGAAAGAGCAGGCAGGAGGCTTTAAATGACAAATCTAGGGTGGCACTGCTTTTTAGAACTGGCGGAATTATGGACCGGCACTTGCTGCAATAATAAAACAGCATGTCTTTCACCCCCTCCCCTTCATGCCTTTGTTGCTTGATGGCTGTTGGCAGTAGAAGTGTGTCAGCTGTAGGGTGAACACATGTCAATTACTCGCAGAACGCTGCCCCGGCTACAGGCGGCACCAAATACTGGGTAACAGCTTAAAGTCACTGCCGGATGGTCTCCGAATGGGGCCTTTATGTTAGCAATACCCTTCAGGATCTTGTTAGTAATAGGAATTATGGTTTCAGTAGCAGAGAGCTGTATTTGTTTATACATTGCTGTTTCCGACTCATGAAATAATGTAGCAGGGGTCAGGTTCTCTCTTCAGCAGAAAAGCAGATTTCATTATCCAGTGTAAAATTCAATAATTCAAGCAAAGCCAACGGTCATGCCCCTATTGGTTCCGGCCCTTGCGTCCGCAGCTGTATTTGTTTCTACCTTGCTGTTTCCGACTCATGAAACAATGTAGCAGAAGTCTGTTTTCTCCTCTACATTGTTTCAGGAGAAGCAGAAAAACCATAGACTTTAGAATTCAAACAAAAATTCAAGCCAACGGCCCTTGCGTCTGTAGAATTTGGAAATCAGGCCCCTTGGGTCTGAGCAACCCAAATAAGCATCTTCCATCTTTATATAATAATGTAATCGCACTCTATAAATGCTAAGGGCAAGGGTGACATTCCTGATATATACTGTGTATATATATATATATATATGTGTGTGTGTGTGTGTGTTTGGATTCCATCCATTGCAATAAATATACTTGTTGTCACACCAAGCTGTATATTGATTACACGCCGTGTATTAGTTACCGATCTGTCATTTCCAAGTTGCTGGCGTTGCATGTGTTTTTTATTCTGAATATTTACATCAGTCTCAAAATTCTGTGTAAACCTATTAATATATATATATTCTCCTACGCAGGGCTCGGCGATTTCTTTATAATAATGGGTGCCTTGTGATGTCACGGCTGTCACATGACTCACTGAAGCTTATTTTTATGATAAGGGGTAATAACGCGCCCCTGTTGTGAGATAGAAATATATGGGAAGTCACCTTGTGGTGTAAAGGCTCTGCCTTTGACCTCATACCTGTGTATAATCAGGGTACTGTTCAACTATACCTATATTACATTATTCCCTATATACATTTCCCATAGAGTGTCTATAGGATTAAATTCCCCTATTCCATGTCATTTCATTCATTAATATTTTGCGGCACTGGCCACATTTTTCCAATTTGTCATTTTTCCAATTGTGAGTCCTTGGAACAAAGAACGGGTTTATCTGCCCTGACCTCATAATAAGTCTGGGTTTGGTTATCCATTTGCTACCCATAGAGATGCAGAACAGGGCGACTTGATCCAGCTGCTCTATTGAGTCAAGCATGCCCTAGATTCTCACTGCTCATGCCCTCAAAGCTTAGGGATCCCCCAATCATTTTTTTGTGAGCCACATTCAAATGTAAAAAGAGTTGGAGAGCAACTAAGTATGAAAAAAAAAGTCCCTGGGTATGCCAATTATGGGCTGTAATCTGGTAGCCCCTATATCAGGGATCCCCAACCTTTTGAACCCGTGAGCAACATTCAGAAGTAAAAGTAGTTGGGAAGCAACACTAGCATAAAAAATCTTCTCGGGGTGCCAAATAAGTGCTGTGATTAGCCATTTGGTAGCCCCTATGTGTATTATCAACCTACATTGAGACTCTGGCAGTGCACCTGGTTTTTATACAACTAAAACTTGCATCGAAGCTTGGAATTCAAAAATAAGCTCCTGCTTTGAGGCCACCGGGAGCAACATCCAAGGGGTTGGAGAGGAACATGTTGCTCACGAGCTACTGGTTGGGGATCACTGCCCTATATGGACTGGTAGCCTACAGGAGACTCTGTTTGATTTTTATGCAACCAAAACTTATCTCCAAGCCTGGAATCCAAAAATATGCACAAGCTTTGAGTCCACTGGGAGCAACATCCAAGAGGTTGGTGAGCAACATGTTGCTCCAGAGTCACCAGTTGGGTATTATTGCTCTAGGCCAACTGGTGGGCTTCAAGAAATTATGTCCCACTGGGATGAAGTGTCAACAAAATTTCATTGGTGCCGTTGTGCTAAGGTTCACAAAATGAGGGCAAGGTTTGGGGCTAAGTGCAAACAAACACAGCTACAGTTGAGTCCCAGATATATAAAAGCAGCTCTTGGCAGTTCTGAATGCTGCAGAAGAAGGAAAGGACAGAATGAAATGTATAGTATATTAAATAGTATATTATAATGATTTCAAGGGACCTTTGGGGTGGGCATTATTGGTCTTGTGCTTGTGAGCTGCACGTTATCACAGTTTCCACCTTTTATACGTCACCATTATTACCCTTTATTGGCGGGAGGCTGTTTCCCTGCAAAACAAGGACGGGAGTGGGGATCTGAATGTTGCCTGAGCACATTAAAGCAAATTTCTCCCAAGTAATCTAAAGAGAAATGTACACGGCCAACAAGTGGGGCCCCATTTTCCATCTGAAGTCCTCAAACGCCGGTACAGCTGCTCGCGGTATTTGATATCTGCAATACAGATATCAATAATAACCTGCGAGTTGCCATGACAGCTGACTAAACGACTCTTTTAAAGACGTTCATTTCATCACAGCGAGGGCGGCAGCCCCAGTTGTCACTATTGAGTGGCTCCATCGAGCGTTGTATGCTCCGTTACATTTTTCATCTCTCAGTGGCAGCTCATATCCTTTACTTTTAGTAATGCAGATTTTCTTTTTCCAATGACCCGTGTTGTCTTTACCTTGTAGACAGCATGAGGCACTTGGTTGCAGCAACATTAGAAACGATTGTTAGGTTAAATGAGCAAAGCCGTTAGTGGAGTAGCAAGATGCCTATAAGCCTCAGGGCCCCTTTCCTATTTCCCCCAGCAGGTAGGCCGGGTAGGGATCACTTTGCACCAGGCCTATCTGAAGATTTTTTGCGAAGACGCTTGGCACACACTAGTTATACCACTGACTCCATTGGAGCAGGGGACAGGGGGTTCTTGAATTAGGGGAAAGTGGGTCTGATGATGGATGTTGTTGTTGAGTGCGGACAGTTATGGGTGGTAGGGGGCTTGCCTTGTGTGTTGAGCATCTACTATAGAGTAGACCACAGGGTACAAGGTGCTGTATGGTCATTTCCCCTCCCCATCCATATGGCACACGCATGCTTGTTTTTCTGGGGGGGATTGAGGGCCTTTGAGTAAATGTTGGAGCATGTTCACATTGAAGGAAAACCCCTGTTGGGTACCCTTAGCTTTTGGACTGGCACTGCTTTGTCCATTTAGGTGGCACGCAACAAAGTGAGTGCTTTTAAGCCATGACGTTTGTAAACATGGCAGCTGGGATTTGCTAGCAACAACTTCCCTAACTCTACTTAGGAAATAAACTACCTTAATGGTAGTGGGCAGAGTCAATAGGTCCCAAGTTCATAAAGAAGAAGCTCCGTGAGAGGCCGAGCATCGTTTTGGCCGAGTGCTAGTTCCCCTTTAATGCGTTTGCTTACTTGGCATAACTAAAGTTAGCGGGAACTGCTTGTTCCATGTGCTGCACATATTGTACTTGCCAAAGATCTATACGCAGCAAAAATACGGGGAGGTTACATAAAGGATATTGCCAGCTGCTCTTATTTCATGTTTGGTTCCTTCTGCATCAAATACATCCACCGCTTCGCAAAAATAACCCATTGATGTGCTCCCATT
The DNA here is from genome assembly GCF_017654675.1 of Xenopus laevis. Lineage (NCBI taxonomy): Eukaryota > Metazoa > Chordata > Amphibia > Anura > Pipidae > Xenopus > Xenopus laevis. The sequence continues at coordinate 3,508,382 of NC_054388.1, read as the reverse complement.
TTCTGCTACAACTGCCACCCCCAAGCCTTTGTATCCGTCGCACGTTCCAGATGTAACACCTTTTGATATCTCGCCAGTGCAAGACGTCTCTTTAAAACCTTGTCTAAATATTAAAAATGTCAGAAGATCTTTGTTTTTCATTGAAGCTAATGCACGTTTATCCGCTGGCGAGAGGACTGAGCTGCCTGCCGCGGAGAGAGGCGCCAGTTGCTACAACTCTGAGTTAGTGCAACTGTCAGCCGTAATTGAGTTGAAATGTTTAGAAAACGATGAGCTGCCGGGGATGTGAAAATCAATGGCATGAAGGTACGATGCCAGAAATGCCAAACGCAATGGTCAAATCCATGAATTAACTCAATGTTAGTTAATGGTCCCTGTATCAAAAACATTTAGACCACCCCCCAAGCTTTAGAAATCTGACATTTTGTCCAAACGTGTACTGAAACTGCTTATTATAGTTCAATGTTTCCAGGCAACTGACTGACCCCCAAAGCACACCCACTTGTCAATTGCCCCTGCCCCTTATTTTAGGACCACGGTTCAGGGCAGTTCCAGCCCTGATTAAAGTTCTGTTTCCAGATATCACTATGCCAAAGTCTCTTTGCTCATAAACCCAGATTGGTGGCCTCTGTTGGGCTGCCATCATCTATAGAAATAAAATGACATCAGAATGGAAGTTAACAGAAGCGATCCTAGAGGGAGGTGGGCCCTGGTGCCGCATTTGGCCGCATTTTCAGTGGCGAACAGACTGCCGGGGGGCCCTGAGGGGGTGCGGGCCCTGGCCCGCTCGCACCCCCTGCTCCCCCGGTAGTTCCGCCACTGGAAGTTAAATAGAGGAAAGCATTTACATAAGGATACTTTAAAAATGAATAGTAAGAATGTAGCATCACCAGGGCATCATTTGTTTTGTTTCTGGGGTCAGTGACCCTGAAAACCATATTCTTTTTTTTTTTCATGGTCTTCATGTCATAAATAATCTTTCCTGTGCAGGTTATTGTGGATGGCAGGGTCCAAACTGCATTTATAGACTGCCCTGTAATTAACCAGACTACCATGAAGTACCCCAGAGATGTCAACCTCCTCAAATTGGAATCTGTGTGATTCAATCCAGATCACATCTCCTGAAAGGTCTGTTTTATTTAATGAAGTCATTTTAAAGTTTATGGTGCACAGGTCCCCCTCCCAAACTGTACCAACCAGGTTCCAGAGAACAGCCCTGCTCCCCCATACTTGATCTCAAAAGGAAGAGCAGCAAGAATGGTGTCCGCCATGTTTCCCCAGGTCACTTCCAGTCATTGATTCACTGGTGGTGGTGGTTGCGGACCAGGAGCATTAGATCAAGATTATTTTGGGGAACCTGGTTAAGGAGGGGGGCTTATGCAGGGGCCCTATACTGTAAAATGTCTTTACTTCTCCTTTAATTTGTTTATCTAAATGGGTAACATGAAAAATGCAAACACAACCATCTCAATGCAGACATAGACCTTCATTCTCCTTATATCTCCTGCAGCCCTATTCTTCATTAGACACTTAGCAGATGTCCATAGTCACAAAGAGAAAATAATTCTTTATAAAATTGGAATCATACATTATATGGACATTCCTTAGCTTGACGGTAGATTTGCTGGTGGAGAAATGTGACTTAATAAAAAAAAACCAAACCGTTGAGTATAAATGAGCCCCCCAAGATTCCGTGCAAAGGAGTGATATTCCTCATATATAGGTCAGCGTGTCTGCGTTGCCATGGTGATTCTGCCGGAGCCATGCTGTATAATTTTTTCCCTAAATCGCAGACCGCACGTTCCATTAGAATCCATAGCTGCCGTTCAAATAATCACTGCAGTATTGTTGCTTTGTTGGCTGTATCACAACTGGTTGGAAAACCAATCCCATTTCATCTTTTATCTGGATGGAAATGTTTCATTGGGGGGGGGGGGTGTTATGGAATAAAATTACTGTATATTACAAAACTGCTATATAATCACTTCCCCTTACATATTATTGTTTATCCTTTCTTCTGTTTCTTCTCTTTGTGCTCATATATAGAAATGTGGAATATATAATGGGGAGTTCTCCTGCTATCCTAGTGGGCCAGTCCAAAACCAGTCCCTTTTTTTTTATCACCGCTTTAACTAGTAACTAAATATTGGAAGTAATACTTCAGCTAGTAGAAGAAAGAGTAAAGAGCTTCCAATCTAGATGGGTAAAGGCTTATGGAGAATTTGCAGTTGGCAGAAAGTAAGAATTATTGACCTAGGTTTGATTGGTTTCCGATGACCCTAGGGTGGTAGGAATAGGGGATTGCAAGCTCCTCTGGAGCAGGGACGGATGTGTAAAATTAAATATTCTGTGTAAAGCAATGAACAACGTGCCAATGCGATATACTGTACATATGGAGATGGCATTACAAGCTCTTCTGGGGCAGGTACTGATGTGTAATGCAATGAATAAAATGCTGACACTATATACATAAGTATAATAATGATCTTGAGTTTGCTACTGTAATTGCCTTGCACTGCATCAATGTAGAACTTCCATGTGCCATGGTCCTTAGAGAGGTGGTACTGCAGCATTCTTTCCTTCACCACCGCAGTATCAACCTCAAGATGATTATTACCCTTACTTATATTGTGTAAACACATTATATGTTGCCTAACAAAGGTGTTTAATCATTTACATCAGCCGTTGTCCCATTGGAGCTTACAATGTACATATCACAGGCGCACACTAGGGCCATTGAAACCAGCCTGCGCATTACAAATTGCTTAATGTAGAGCAGAGTGTGTTTCTCATCTACGTGAATGGGAATGAAGGGACCGTATCCCAGAAGGGAGGAGACAGGGAGAAAGGAGAGAGAGCTATGATTTAAAAGGAGCCAATTTTTAAAGGGACACAAGGCTGTTCATGGAAAGTCGAAGTTGTATGAAGTGTTTTGATAGTAAGAAGTAGGACTTTGGAGTAAATAATGAGGACTCAGATTTCCAAAATGTGAGTGGGAGTCAATTGTAGAGGTGAAAGAACTAACTTTACAGGGAAACTCCCCAATATGGCGGCATCGACAGATACAGATTCGGCCACTGTCTTACCCAAAGGTACTGAGATTTCAGATCATGAACCATCTAACCTGTATGTTAGCCAGGTGGAATATTTTAACATTATGTATAATCTTAGCTAGCCAGGTGTCATGGTCTCTTTCATCAACTCAAAAATATATATTTTTTTTTTATTATTATTATTTTTTTTAAATTCCAAGATCTATATCTCATCTATACTTGGGTTGAGAGTACAAGTTCTAAAAGTATTTTTATTGGTTTTGAGGGTTCCTTTATAAAAAAAAAACAGACACAAAGTATTAGCAATCAAGTCAAGGTACATTTGGGGTTAGGGTAGGGGGCTGATTTCTGTAGATCACAGTTATGTGTCTGCAGCAGAAGCACATAACCCACTTTTTTGCTCTCTGGATTGGAACTGTCCACTGTCGTCCAGTAGCAGATGCCGAGCAGATAATGAAATGGAAATTACAAGCGCTTGTCCAAACTTGTTCAAGTCAGAAGAAAATTGGGAAAGATTAAAATAGATCACAGAAGGGACAGGGAAGCTAAATTGGGCAGATAACTGGTGGATGATTACTGGACGGTACTCAGTGAAGCAGCTACATGAAGCATTATGCACGCCATATTCATCACAGTGTCGCATGGATCCCCGCCAGCTAGAGTCCGAGGGAGAAGAGCCAAAAAGAAAACAAACACTTGAGCCAAAGATTTTCGAAAGCCTTAATAAAAATCACAATTCTGCTCTAGATTTTAGAGGCTCCCTTTCTACCTACTTTTTAACATTCTCTATGTGTTGGAACAGCATCATAAAAAAGCCTTATACATAGTGGTGAGTCAAACATAGGACCTTCAAAGCACTAAATTCACCTGCTATCAGCCAAAATCTAAGCATGCTACATACGTGACTGGGACTAGGTAGGACATAGCTCCTCGGGGAGGTCTAGAGTTTGTAATATCTTTCAACGACTTGGGATTAGTGTAGCTACCCCAAAATCCTTATAGCAAGCATTTCTACAAACTGCTGGTTACCAGGAACAATTACTTTTAATCTTGTTGCGTGTCATGATGATCCCATAGGCATGTCAAGTCATTGTTGTTATCATTGATTGACTTGCCTTGAGGAATTCTGTGAAGGGCCAGAATGCATTACCAGATGCAAATTAGAGAGCAAGTATTTGTAAGAACCTAATCTAGCTGGATCACAATATTTATATAGTGGATAGGGCTACATAGTAAACAATGAAATTATCTTGGCCAACATATGGGGTCCTCAACCAACTGGCAAATTATCTTGGCCAACATATGGGGTCCTCAACCAACTGGCTCTTTGTTTATTCCTTCTATGTTGTCCAGAAGGTGGTCACCAGACAATCTTGCATAGGGGTATATTTATTCTAAGGCAGTTCCTAGATATTTATTTCATGAAATTTACTTTCTATAGACTAGCTCGCAAGTGTAGCTAGAAGCTACTGGGCCCCATTAGTGATGCATGGTATGGTGTTTGTGTGGCCAGCAAATTGGTTGGGTTTGGGTGCCACAACTTCTTTGCCTACTGCCTTAGCCCCTGAACTCATCTCTCAGTTCTTTCACCTATTGGTGACATCAGTAGTGAAGAGGGATTAAGTTCTAAATCAGGTTTCACTACTATGAACACCTCGCGTTGTCTTCTACCCTTGAGCTAGATCTCCATATTCTCAGTTTGCAGGTTTTCTAATCATCTGTTTCCTTTGCTAAAATAAAACACTGGAGAGCTGCCATTTGGCTTTTCATCTTGGATAGAAATGGGCTGCAGTCTGATATGTTTTTCCGTTAGGTATGATAATTTATTCAATGAGTTATTTTGTTCATGGAAAAAAGGCAATTTCCACAAAATGCTATCGCATTGTAACGCGTGCCAGGAAAGGGGTCCTTTGTGGCTTTTTAATTCCAGGAAGGAATAATAAACTTTGCATAATTTGGCTTTGCCCTTGTTAATGAATATGTTAAAGCAGCATTTCAGATTCAGAGAGGGGACATATTATTATTTAACTGAAAATATAAAACACAATGGAGGAACTGTAAAGTTAAGGTTTCTGTGCTATGGTAGAGACAGTGGCAATCTGCATGCAGATTTTGTCTTTCTCTACAGATTATGATAAAACTTGGGAAGATCTTGTGGGCTCTACTGTTTTTTGAGGGTCTTACCTCATTGTATTTGGTCTGGCCTCATTGGACTGTGGACCAGCTTTTGGTGGCATCTTGTTAGAGATTTGTAGCATTTCAAGGGCAGATTAGGGGGAGACAATGAAGGCTATGGCCTAGAAGATAACTATCTCTATATTCAAGTCCTATCACCTTCAAGGTCAAATATTTAGGAGAGCAAATTGACATTTTCTCCAGTTCTCGCATAACTTGCCTTCAGGCTGAGCCAACCACCCACCACTACTGCTGCAAACCATTCTTCCCAAGGGAATGAGGCAGCCCAACAGTTTGGGAATCAATGCTCTATGTTCATACAGGTAGCTTGTCAAGTTTCTTTAATATAAATGTTTTGGATTTTTCCTTTTTTTTTTTAGCCTTGGCCAAATGATATAGTATTTAGCATAATTGGGATTCTTTACTTGATCCAGACTGATTTAGAATTAGCATTAGCACAAACTGTCCCCATTAGGATTAAGCCAAAGCAGCTTTTAAGTGTTCAGTGGTGTGAAACTATACCTTTAACTATAGCTTTAAAAGGACCCAGTCAATGCAATGGAATATAGAGCGGGGTGCTGTAACCCTTACCAGTCCAATAAATGTGAATTTATATGTAGGCTATTAAACTGATCATGAGAACCATTTCCATATATTAAAACAATTGCACAGTGCAGAATCTTTATATCTGAAACACTGCAGCTGTCAGAACATCATGCATCATGACATCTAGAACATGCTTTATGGCAGTAGTTCTAGATATACTTTCAGCATCAGAGCCCACAAAGCAGAATCAGTTACTCTTTGACTGAAAGGCTCATTAACATTTGCTGGATGTGCACTTGCACTGGCCTCCTCTTCATTGACGTCCTACTCAGCTGAAATGCTTGACATCCCCACTGCTTCTTTAGAATGGTTGATGGCTCTGAACAAGGGGCAGCAGGTGTATTGTAGCTTGGGAGTCAATGAATGATGCATAGGCCAGCAGATTTATTTATTTCACCAATCCACAGAGACAGAGAAACTGTTCAGTAATCGTTACTTTTATTGCTTAGACATCATCACATTTTTTGTGTTTGTAGGGAAAGTGATAAAGGCTTTGCAGCCAAGGAGGAAGGTTGCCTGTGGAACAGGGAGTGTTTTAGAAGGGCAATTTAGTCGTAAAGCTTTAGGGCAGATTCACAGTGTAAGAGACAAGCCAAGATCTTAACCATTCAGGGAAAAGTGGCTGTACTAGATACATCTTGTCCTTGGATGTCCCATGACCTCAGTATAATGAATGTGCTGTCTATGTTTTAGCTTTCTATTACTCTGGTTCTCCCTTAGGGTCTCTAAAGGATACCAATTAGTTTTTTTTGTTCCTTGACTGTCTTAATTTACTTTTTCCGTAAATATTCATGGATCCAGGACAATGCTTTTGTTCCTGGCCTAAAGAGCCATAATGATTGTTCAATCAGGGTTAAATGGTTGCTATATCCTATAATGTACATGGTCAGTTGTGCTTAATATAGAGCAGTGGTTATTTGACATCGGCAATGGTGCCCCTAGGGCCTGGAAGCCTAGTCTGTAGAATATTTAGGATGAGATTTGGTTACCTCTTTGCAGTCATAGATATTATTGAAAGCTTTAAAGTTAATTATGCTGAGATTAGGGTTGAAAACCCTATTAAAATGTAATGTATTTCTGACTACCTTATGATGCAAGTGGTGGCCTGAACAAATGTTGGACCTTGAATAGATTCATGAACCAAACATTTTCAAAAACTACTAGTATTGAAAAATGATTGTACTTGCACAGTTTTATGATACGTCTAGAGGCAGAGACTGAAGCTAAAAGTAAAGTCACATTCTACATCCTGATTCCTACAACCACCGTCAAAACCAATCACCAGTCTACTGAGAAACCCTTAGTATGAACAAACCCCTCTCTTCCACTTGATGCAGCCTGAAGTCTTTTGTGGTGGATTTTAAAACAATGGGATACCTATTCTGGATTCATTTTTGGTTTCTCATTTTTGGTTATGAGTTTATATAGTTGAATGTTCCTTCTGAACTGTGCTTAGAACAGGAGAATACCAAGGCTGGAATGTTTTCATGATATCGCTTAGGTTTTTAGGTTATTCAGTTATCTATGGTTATCTATTGGTTATACATTCATTTTTGGTTATTATAGCCTCAAAACTCTCTGGGCAGCTTGGCCATGACCCAAGCTAGATTAAATTAGAACACAATAGGCGACCATTGGAGATGATAATGAAGTATGTCTAATTCTTATAGTATACCTTTAAAGAGAAAGCTTTCCATGTGAGCGGTTTTCTTATGTATATTTTCAACCTTATATCTTTTTTCCGAAAAGGTGAAGAATACTTCAGTGTTGTAGCAATTTTTAGCATCATTCACGTGTTCAGTTGCGATCTCACAGTTCTATTTTTGTAGTTATTTATAGTCTGTCAGACAGCAATTTGTGCATTTAGTGGTACAGCTGCATAAATGTAGGGCACCTCTGATTTCCATAGCAGTTAAGCTCATAGGGCTGCCATACTGTCTTTTTCTCCCTAGCAGGATAGTTTTAGGCTAGAGCAAAAAAGGGTATTTGCTGTGGCCTTAATCATCAGAAGAGCTCCTTGGGTGGATATGTAGAGTGAGGGTGTCAGGTAGTCAGGGTGAGGAGGTTTATAATGGTTCACAAAATAGGGAGGACCAGAAATCATAACCTACAGCTGCAGTACTTCTTTATGAAACCAAATGTTCAAATTGGTATTTGGCTTAACTGCAAAAAGCTTGACTGGTAGCATTGGTCAGTTTGACAATAACCAGTGGATGAGCAATATAATATAACTGGCAATTCTGAAATGCGGTTGAGTGAGACAGATATTGAAGACTATATAATGTATTGAATGGAGAGGGTAAATAGAAGTTGGGGTATCTAATGTTAGGCATGTCAAACCCAGTAGAAATTAAGAAGTTGTAGTGGAATTTAGTGATAAGGCTTAAGCCATAAGACAACGCACAAGTTAATTTTTTGGTTATATTATAAAACCCCTCAAGAAGAAGATGTTCAGTCAGTAGAAAAGTCTGGAAATTTGGGCAAAATCTTTATCTGGGGATTTTAATGACCTTAACTGGGTGGTAACATGTAATATTCTGAGGCTGAAAGCAATTCATAGTATTTCCTACACAAACACTTGCCATGGTCGTAATCAAACCCAAAACCCCACCACTTTTAAATTAAATCACTGCTTTTCTATATTTACATAGGTCTGTTATTTGATGATACTCTTTTTCATTAACAAACATACACAAATGTATTAGTGTTTCTTTAAATAGGGTTTTGCTGGCAAACAACTTTCCATTCTGGGAAATGGCTCACAATGGCCTCTTTTGGCTTGTCACCAAATGTATAACATCAGTGGGAACCAATTTTGTAGTTCCTAGATTCCCAGTGGGCATGAACCACAATATTCAGATGTACCCGGAGCTTCTCTCCATTGTTTGCTATTGAGGCTTTGCTGGTGGCCTCGCTTGGGTATATCTTGTGTGCTTGGTCCTGAACAAAGAACCAGATAGATATTTTCTGTGGGACCTCATGTTTTGCCTCTAGTCATCGTTAGGTCTTAGTAAGAAAATCCAACTGGTGGCTTCCTATGTTTTTATCTTTGTTGGCATCAAGCGTCATTTTTATAGGCGATAACCCTAGTGGGTAGAGACCTGTGCAGGCATCTTCCAGCATCCAAACTTGTATTTTTACCTGGTTTGACACCCAACCTGACCTGCAACAACCTTAGCTCCAATCCATGTATGAGACTTGGAAGTGTTGTTGTTCACAAAGTAAGTCATAAAAAGTCAAGCAAAATGTTTAACCAGAACCACCCCAAATGCATCTACTGTATACATACACACAACTTCTTTTTATTTTGAAGACCCTAGCCTTAATTAAAGGACTAGTAAAACAAGCCTTTTTTTTTTATTCATTGAAATATGATGTGCTGCTACCCAGCACTAGTAAAAATGATTTATTGTGGTTTATTCCTGAGATTATTCCAGCTTGCTATTTTAAAGCTTGGGAAAAGCAGCGTTATCTGCGTAATAAACATAGAAGCACAATTATGACTTGCTGGTATCAGCTGTGGTATTATAATAACATGCAGAGCAATTCTTTATAATAAAAGACGGCATTATCATAATAATGATAGCAGGGTCCTGGGACGTGACTTCAATCAGGAAATGTTTTCTGATTCAGCTAATAATAGTACTTTGCTCTTCGGAGGGAGTTATGTTTTTTAAGTTCCAATGAAAAACAGTTTATGTTCATGTCTTTTTCTCACCACCAACCATTAATAAGAATAGTAGAAAACAGTTTATAGTTCAGTAGACCACCATTTGCTATTTGAGGGCATATACATGAATATTCTTATATATATATATATATATATATATATGTGTATCTATATAGAGAGAGAGAGAATATATACTGTAAATGCCTTGCAATGCTGAGGCTCTGATGGATGAATGGAAGTTTGTACTGTACTCATGTTTGAGGGGTTTCCTTCCACACTCCAAAAATAACCAGGGGAAACAATTGCCTCTTGATGAAGTTGATCCTCATACTTGCACAAGTTTCCTCTCGTTCTCCAGAAATAACCAGGTGGATTAACTCATGTTTGCTTGAATTTGCTCCTGTTTCTAAAAAAAACTAAATTGATTAGTTGGTTCCAGATGTACAGTAGTTGATCCTAGTATGGAAGGGAAGATCCTTAGTGAAGTAATGGAGGTCTCAGTTGAATATGTTTTTGCATAAAAGATCATTTTGGCCTCACCATATTAAGCTAGTTGAGTAGACTAACCTTGGCTAAATCGCCCAGCTATTGGTTTTCTTTAGGAAGGGACCAATTTTGACAGACCATCTTGCAGTCCCTTCATAGTTGAGTCAGTCTGTCTGAACATGTAAACTGGCAGCGACATGGGCTTCTCACTATGGCATTTTATAACGAAGGCCCTTAAGAAGGCCACCTATGGCTCTGAATTCCAGGAGAACCCAGAGACCAGTCAAGTTTCTAAAGCCATATGAGATTTGTGTATCTCTGTTGGTTCTAAGTTCTGGGCCAATCTGAGGAAGTACATTGTTAAGAAACGCGTCAGACCTTGGATGCTGTGTTTTTAATCAAATGTAAGAATAAAGATGATAGTTTTTAAACTGAAGCTGGACTGAGCAATCCCTGACCTTTTGGCGTGTGCTACAACTATTTGGAATTTGTGGCTGTTCTTTAACCAGAAACAATGATATTCCCTGAAAATGCTTAGCATGCAGCATGCTTCTTATTGCTTTAATAATATTATTCAGAGATATAAATATTTAGATATCTTTTCACTCTTGCTTTTAGTTTAGGAATTCATTTCAAATAATTAAAGTCAACATTCCATCTTCAAGGTGTTCGTTAAAAATATAATGCATCTACAACAGAAAAACACATAGAAAGCAATATGTGCAGCAGCACATCTGTTGTGTGGGTATGTTCAGCTTGGGAATGAGGAAGTGGTATTCAATTTAGGTTAATGTCCCTTCCATCATCTACAGGAGTATTTCCATCTGCAAGCTGTCACAGCAGCTCACAACACCAATGGAGCATGTATTTTCACAGATTTTGGCTAAGTGACATCTTCATTCAGTTGGTTGGTAATGTTCATAGTTAATTTTTGACAAAACGAGGTCTGGATATAGATCAAAAGGTAACTGTAGGCACCCACCGTCTGAAGAGGCTGGTTGCCACAATTCACTGTCTTGTATTGCTCACGTGAAAGAGTCTGCTAAGGAATATGGCACAGGGAACATCATGGATGAGCATTTTCCTCTTATTCAGGGCCAAATCCAAGACCCAATGCTAAAACAGAGGTTTAATCCCCTTACCAATTCATTCTAATGGAATGGAATGGATAATAACATCCTCCACCCTCAGCACCCTGGGTACTCTAAAGTGGAAACGTTGCTATCATAAAATCTACTGGACTATCATTCTTTTATATTAATAGGTTTTGTTTTTGTTTCCCAAAAATGAATATAGATTTGAGATTCAGAGGAAACCATGATGGTCTGCTTCTCCTCACAACCTACCTTGGTTCCACAGTATCATGCAACTCCTTCCCACTTTCTTCCACTGTGATGTATTCTGGGACTTAAAGGGATACTGTCATCGGAAAACATGTTTTTTTTCAAAACGCATCAGTTCATAGTGCTACTCCAGCATAATTCTGCACTGAAATCCATTTCTCAAAAGAGCAAACAGATTTTTTTATATTCAATTTTGAAATCTGACATGGGGCTAGACATTTTGTCAATTTCCCAGCTGCCCCTGGTCATGTGACTTGTGCCTGCACTTTAGGAGAGAAATGCTTTCTGGCAGGCTGCTGTTTTTCCTGCTTAATGTAACTGAATGTGTCTCAGTAGGACATGGGTTTTTACTATTGAGTGTTGTTCTTAGATCTACCAGGCAGCTGTTATCTTGTGTTAGGGAGCTGCTATCTGGTTACCTTCCCATTGTTCTTTTGTTTGGCTGCTGGGGGGAAAAGGGAGGGGGGTGATATCACTCCAACTTGCAGTACAGCAGTAAAGAGTGATTGAAGTTTATCAGAGCACAAGTCATATGACTTGGGGCAGCTGGGAAATTGACAATATGTCTAGCCCCATGTCAGATTTCAAAATTGAATAAAAAAAAATCTGTTTGCTCTTTTGAGAAATGGATTTCAGTGCAGAATTCTACTGGAGCAGCACTATTAACTGATTCATTTTGGAAAACATTTTTTTCCCATGACAGCACACCCCAAAATGGAAAGCAGAGGGACTTTGTGTCCAACAATCCAGAAAAGGTCCCTGCGAAAAGAAACAGGCTATCATGGTTTCTTTGCAGTCTGTGGAATCAGGTATGTCTTGAGTTCAAAAGGCGTTTAAGTACCTTTGTTGCATAAGCCCTACTGAATGAGCTCCTGCCAAAGTTGGGGGGGGGGTATGTTTTTGCCTTTAATCATGCTTCTGAGACCAGTCTTATGGTTTGAAACATAAAGAACAAATATACCCTATCAAAGCTCAGTTTCTGCAAAGGTTGAAGTCCCACCCCACTGAAACACGCCGCATGGAGAAGGGTTATCTGTGTAGTGTAGAGGAACCATCCAACCAAGGGGTATTTTAAAGCCAGGATTGCAATACTACTATTAATCTAGGTCCTAAAGCATCATTTGTAGAGCTAATATAATGACTTACTGCTTAGTTGGTTATGGCTTCTGTGTCAGATTTGTCCATATATATTATTGGAATTCTGATGGTTGTCCTTGTCATGATCAGTGACAAAGAAATTCAAACTGGTGTAGTAAAGTTCTCATCTAGTTATGTCCATTTTCTCTAAACGTTAATACCTAAAAAGTGAGATTTCTCCCTTTGGCTGAGATGTAATGAGAAATTCCCACCCTGAATTTGATAAAACCTGTCACTTTTTAATGCATCTGCCCTCAAATATCTGTTTCATCGCACTGTTATTTTTTTTATTTTTTTTTTGCAAGTTGAGCAATTATTATTTAATAGCTGTTAAACACCAAGGGAGGATTATAATTGCATGCTTTCCAATGGAGCCCATCCAAATCTGAGGGATAAATTAGGCATATTTTCCTCAACCCATCTGTTTTATGCTTCACATAAGTATGTGTTGTCTTATGATGATGAAGTGGCTTTGTCTCATGAGTCAGTGTGATTTCTGAGCTTGTCCTTTAACGAGATTGGAAAGACTCATTCAGTGGAGGTGCCAAATTATTAGAACCCCCCAGTAAATTTAATTTATCTTTCTAAGAAAGCATTGTGCCACAATCCCTTGTGTAGGCTTTTTATATCATAAGGCCCCTAGGTATAGTCAGAGAATATTGAAGGTTAAAGTAGGTTTAGCCTCACCAAAAAGAGAGCACCTGCATGATATAGTATCTAAATATAAAGTCATCTATTGGTAGCCCCCCAATCACAAATGTCACCCTCTTCCCCTGCCCTTAGGCCATAGGTCATCAATATGTAAGTATGGATCACCAAGGGGGGCTGAGAACAATGGCTGAGGAGCTCATTGGATTTGGAGTGAATTATTTTTGGCTGCACAGATAACGATGGAACTATAGTAGGCTAATGGAAACTGTTAAAGGGGGCTTGTTTACATTTGGCAAGGCAGGGTGCAAAGTGCAAGAAACTGGAGCAAGATGCTGTTTGCACCCTTCCCTGTGCTGTGATTTCTACATTCTGAAGCATGTAGGCAATTATAAATGAGTTTCATGGTATTTTAAATAAACAACCCTGTTAAAAAAGTTAAAGGCTGGCATTGACCCAATATTGGACCAGCAAAAGGTAGCCTAAGCCCACAAAGTCTGAAAAACCACTGATGGCACACTTCGACTCCAGCACATGTAGGGTTAGAGAGTACCCACAGTAATATATTATAGTAAGGGATGTACTGTGTTGGTATCTCAGGAGGATTCTCCATCACTGTCAACATGTGCTTTCTTTTATTAATCCCTACATCCTTGCCAAAAAAAAAAAAGGATCCATATTTCCAATTTCTTAAAGGTTCCTTATCCAGGTCCCTTATGTGTGTAATGAGCACTGGTCTTCCCGTGTGCAGCGAATTGGTTGAGACATGGAAGTTCCCCAGAGTCTGAACGTTTCTCCGTAATATAGATCAATGAGCAATCAATAGAAGTCATCTGTTCTCATTGTGACATTGCTACTTGCTGAACCATCCCCAGGTAACATATTACTTTAGCTAACGATGTGTTGTTGATTTATTCCATCCTTAATACGTTCAAATATGCTTCAAATAACATTAAAGTCCGCTCAGCCAATAAAGTGCCCTTTCTCCCAACATCCATCAGATTTATGCTTTAATCACTTTATGGGGGGAAATTATACTCTGGATTTACACGTTACATATCAAACTGTTTGACCTACCAACAATGTACTGTAGAGTTCAAATCCCCATTGTGGCCCTTCATTTCTTGGTTAAATCCAAGCAAACATTGGACCATTTTATTTTTATTGAAAATGTTGGCAAAAGATAACTATGAGGAGCAATTCCCTACCTTTTTCACCAAGAGTAGTCAACAGCCCATATGAGAAGACACTTTGCTACCGAATATTTAAGGTTACTGGTGTCTCTATAGACCTCCATAGATAAAACTATAGTCAAAAGAACTGGAAGGAGAATGCTGAATGTGTATCACGGTCTTTATGTAGAAGTAGGCCTTAGTGAGGATTTGGTTCTGAGGCAGAAGATGTTAGAGACAAGTATTGAATCAATAGATGATCAATAGACATCTAGTTTCTGCCACAGGGGAATGGCTAAATAAGTATTAGAGGAAATAATTAGCAAAGTTGTATTTTCTAGACCTTTTGCCAAGACTGTGTTGTACCCCCCTTTATCTGCCTCTGTGTTTAGGCTCCAACTTATGTATATAAGCAAAACATTGACCCTCCAGCCCCACTCACTTACTGTCAAGGATCCAGGTTCTTCGACTAGGTTCCTGATGCACATTTTAAAATGGTACCTTGAGGCACATCTTATAGGCCCTCCTTCCTTGGCGAGACCTAGAAAACATGCCTTTAATTGGGGATATAAGACTGGTAGCTTTAACGATAATAATACATTAAAGATTAACTAGCCCCTAAAAAAGAATAAAGCACATCCATTTCGCCAGGTGCCACAGTCCAATCCCAACGCAGTCATTTGATTTCTGTTTATTGCCTTAAAGGTAAAATTCTCCCTGGTAATGACACTGGCTACAATACATTTGTGAATCTATCCATTACAACCCTTCCTTTTAGGTTCTACAGAAGTACCAAGCTGCCTTCTATATCCTTCCTTTCTGCAGCAAAGTTCATGCATATTTTAAATCCCAGCTCAAACCAATTTTTGTTTCAAGTGAGATATAAATAGCAGAGTGTGACATAATTGGGCCATTCTGCTGCCTAGCCTCGCTGGAAGTCTTGCTACCCTTTTCATGTTCTCCTTGCGACTTTTTCTACATCTATTATGGGTTCGGCTCTCACTATTGATTGCTTTTTTTCTTATTTCCCACGTAGTGTCCAGGCCCCCACTGAAATAAGCATTCTTTTGTTTATCCGCTACATAATGAACATAATGGAAGTGTTTGAGAAGGTATAAAACAAAAACCAGGCTAAAAGTCCTACTAATAAAAGTCCAACTATAATATAACAAAGAATAAACACTGCAAAATATATCCTAACAAACAGCTTTCGTATTGTCTTATGTTATAATTGGTGTGCAGTGATGACACTTATGTAGGATTAGAAGACCTGTATAGAAGCATTGGTTATATGGTAATGGAACTCTCTGGTGGCTTTCAATATTTTTAGACTTAATATCAGATAACATTATTCTTTGTATGATTAATTTTCTTAGATTCAAGATATTCCCAAGAGGAGAGGATGGGCCCCCAATGGGGAGAAACTCTTGATAATAGCACAAAGGAAATGTTATCATTTTAAAAGGACAAGGAAACATACAAATGTATTGTTATTCAGAGGAACAGACCACCCTGCTGCTTTGGACATGGAGCATGGCCGGTGCTTTCCACAGAAGGCTGTTCATGCTTATACTTCCCAAGCTTTCCCAAACATCATGATTTACTTTCTTTTGCCTTGTCTATGAAGGGTTTTATTTATCCAGGACAAGATATACAGTATCTAGCGGACAAAGTAAGGTTTAGAAAGTATCTACTGGAGGTAAGTCTAAAGCAACTAGACTATCTGAGTATTCTCCAAAAGCTTTCCCCACCTTCTTCTGGCTTCTCTTCTGGTATGGAATTCCCCATTTTAAACTCTAAGAATACTCCAAAGGTCCAGTTGCTTTAGACTTATCTCCAGTAGATACTTCCCAAACCTTACTTTGGGCATTACATTGTCCCTCTCTCTTCTTGAAGGCTGAAGTTGGATATTCCTAATGTTGATTCTGAACAAGGAGCAAATCCATACAAAATAATTTCTTTACATTTGAAACAGTGGATTGGGTTTAACTTTTGTGCTTTACAATCAAATCAACTCATGATAATAAATAACATATTATTTTTAATCAGAAGAGACCTGCAGAACAAATTTCAGCTTGGCACAGATAATATTGACATATGACTAATATTATAACCAGTACTTTTTTCTCCCTAGAAGATGGGCGTAAGCTCAAAGGTGCCATCCAACGCAGTACAGAGACTGGTCTGGCTGTTGAGATGCCAAGTCGGACAGTGCGCCAAGCAAGCCATGAATCTATAGAAGACAGTATGAACAGCTATGGGTCTGAAGGAAAGTAAGTCAATATAACAATCCATGTTAATAAGATGACATCTTGCTGTTGTGATACAGTTTGTGGTGCACACAGCTGGATCAAGCAGATCCCAACAGCCAAATGGGCAGATCTAGACTAGGCTTAAATATTAAACTTCTGTCTCATTGTCTCATTTAGTCAAAGAGAGGAGAGAGAGAGGCATCCAGAGATGAGAGTTTTGGGTCTTTTACAGAAGAATACATGGGGAGGTCTTAGCATATGGTGTACAAATTATATTCTTAATCTAATATTCTGGACTAAGAAGACCTAAAAGTACTTCTAGTTAATAGGCTCCTCTGTTCCTATCAATGTTAATGAAAGGAGCAAGATAGATTCCATTATTAAAAGTGGTATAGCCTGAAGGGAGAAGAGTACAAATCTGATACTTTAATGATAACACTTCTTGAATATGCAATGAAAATATGGGAATCAGATTACCAAAAAGTATATAAAGGAATAAAGAATAGCTCTGAGACATTCAAGACATGCTGTTTCTGTGGTTTGAAAAAAGGTTTCTAATATAATATTAAATGTATAACATATATAATGCATATTTCCAATAGCAAGTTCAGTGGATTGAAAACTGTCTACCCAATCATTTCTGTTATGGTGTAAAGTTTTGATTCAGAATGGTGGCTGTTACGTAAGTGTGCTCAATACCTTTTGCCATTGCCATCCATTTATAATAAGAAGCATAAGCCCTTTATGTGTCATGAAAATAGTGACCCTCTTGAAAGTCCAACATTTGGGCAAGGCTTGCTTTGAAGGCTCAGCCTTGATGATGACCCCCTTTAGCTACTAAAAACATGTACAGAAATAGGAAAATATTGGTGTATCAGTTATTCAGACAAAGACACAAGACCAATAGGACAACAAATACCTATCCTCCACAAATCTCATGCCAACTGACCATCAAACTGGGCTTTCAATTGTATCAAGGAGAACACATTTCTATTCTCCCCAATTGTTACCCTAACTGGCCTTCAGGCTAAACCTCTCTGCCACTGCCATAGGGGGCATACCCACAGAGGAAAATAAAATATACCCATGTGTAGGTTATTCCAGGCAGATTGTAGCGTGTCAAAACTTCTTGACATGGGTTACTGCCCAGGTGCAGATAAATGCCCCTAATATGTTCATAATCAGCCAAACTGCCCTATCAGTCTGATGATGTTTCGGCAGTTTTACCCACTACCTTATGTGGTTGTTGATTCAAGTGAGCTAAATGCGCAAATCCCAATACGATGCATCTGTGGTTCAGCAAATAGAATGATGCTATAATAAGTCTATTTTGTACTCTGGCTTAGCAAACAAATTGTTAATTACAATTTCTTCACGACGGAGACATCTGCTTTATAAATTTATCCCATAATATTGGATTGAAGCAGAAGCTTATATGCACCCATTCATCATTTCACCGTTATACAAGTGAATAAAAAAAAAAAAGTCACTCGTCACTCAATGTGATCTGCCATATATATATACAGTATATATATACTGATAGTTTGGCTACTGGCTGACCACTAGATCACCCAGCACCTACAGGTGTGTGTGTGTCAATGACTGCCCCAACCCTGCTTATAAGCCACATTGTCCTACCATCCAATATTATATCACTCCACATTATGAGCTCTTGCCAGCAGCTGCCTCGTGTCGATGGGCATTAGGGCCGAGAAGCAGTTCCTTGTGTGAAACCTTTATGCAGAGCGGAGTCTTTCTATGCAATACATTTTATCTTCTAGACTGGAAGAGCATTCGTGAGTCTTGGTTGAATATTCCCCAAATCAATAGAGGTTGATTGCTAGAAGATGCTTCATATGGATCTATTGATGTCCATATGGATTTGCTGCTACACTGTTTGCAACCTTTGAAGAATTCAGGCTTAATGAGTCTTAACACAGCATCGTATTTACTAGCCCATGGGGTGAAACAAAAATGCTGTTAAATTCATCTGGAGACAAGGTAGAGCCAGGACCAACCAGGATTGGGGGCCCTGCCCTTTACAATTATATATATATATATATATATATATATATATATATATATATATATATATATATATATATATATATATATATATATATATATATATATATATATATATATATATGGGTATACAACTGAAATAGCTCTGAAAGGGAGGGATTATGATCCCAAGAGCCCAACACAATGATGCCACAGGACCTGTTCCCCAGTTTTAATAGATAAATCTCAATTTTGCATCTAAGATGAGTTCCATTGGCTTGGCAGATTCACTGAAATCTCTACCAGGCTGAATGCATAATGTTGATCTTACAGCACTGACCTCAACTCAACTAAACGCCTATAAAATGTATTGGAACTTCATATGTGAGCCAGGTCCATATCAGCCAGACCCATCATTAGTGCCCACACTCATCATCTCATGGCTGAATGGAAACAAATCCCACCAATAAACTTCCAGCACCTGGTGGAAAGCCTTCCCTTTGTTTGGGAATGGGATGTTAGACAGACATACATTGTATGTTCTCATCCTCACAAGCACAATGGCATGAAAAGCTCAGTGTGCCCCTCGGAGCTTGCATTATAATTTTATTTGTAATCATTGGAGTTTTTTTCTCTTATATTCTCATTAATTTTCTTTCTTAACGGCATAATAAACTAATTAAGCAAATGCCAAAATACACGAGCATCAAATCTGATGTTAATTCCATTTCTAGGTTAGTCAACTCCATAGAGAAATAAGGAAGACGCAAACGTGCAAACAAGCAGCATAGCAAACAAACATCATAACCTGATTTTTGAATCCAACTACAAAGGGAACAATTGAAATAACAAGGACAAACCATGATGGAATTCAGCATTGTGTTTTAAAGCATGGCTGTCAGTATTTGCTCTTTGTTATTTTAAGAGAGCCCTGATAAGAAGATCTCAGAGGGAAGTGGGCTTTAACTTGAACTTGGTGGACTGAGGTGGGCTTCAGCTTGGTGGATGGTGGGCAAAGCCAATGCAGATCATTGACAGTGTTTAAAACTTTTGATACAATAGTCATAATAGGGGATAAATGCAGTGCCAATGTCATGTCTTAATACCTCCATATTGTTTTATTGGTATTGGTATTGGTTTGGGACTTCATTAAAATCCGCCCTTGGTAGTGAGATGATCATGTTCTGCATAGTAAGTCTACATTTCCTGAAATAGCATGATAATTGGTGGAGTCATCTGGGCCCTTTAGGTCCTGAAAGGGTGGCATCATTATCAGACATGTCTCAAACACAGTTTGGGTCAAGTCCTTGTAGGAACATCAGTGGTGTACAGATTCAAGCTCAGTTCAATGTTCACCGTTGAGGAATGCACCTAAATCACTCCTAATATTCCCAATAAGAAAATATCTCAATCCATTAAAACAAACCTGAGTTCTGTGGTTGTGCCCTCCTCCCAGGATCTTTTGCCACAGAAGAGGGAACAGTTTTGTTGCATGAATATGCACCTGAACTTCCAGCAGCCACACATGATTGAGTCTATGCTGCAGCCGAAATTAAATATGATTTTCCTAGTCATTTTCCTCTGGGCCAGAAAACGAATAGCCGTGTCTGTAAATAAAAAGGTAATTTGTATGTAAGAAATAAATGAAGCGTCAACGCACTTTTCGAGACCAAGCATATTACATTCAAGTACAGCCTCAGGGCATTGCTAGGAATTTTCGATCGGAAAACAATTATCAAACATATTAAGGTGGAAAGCAAATTAGTTTTTTTTAAAAAAAAGGCTAACCAAAAGATTTAATTTTAAATGAGACTATTTTGTCTTCGCTGACAGAAATAAAATTTAAATCCGTGAGTCGGTAATATAATAAATGAAGGAGTCAAAGTAGTAATGAGTGACATTGATCTGGGGGGGGGTTGGCCTGTACCTTATCCAATCTGAAAAGTGCGGGTGACTCAAAGCGGCTCATTGACTTTTTGGGGGAGAATTTTAGTTTGGTTTAATCTCTCGGTTAAATTCGTTACTTTAGAAAGAAATCTTTCCAGTGAGAATCACTCTTGGAAAACTCTATTGTATGAGTTTACTATGTAAAGGTGGCCATACATGGGCCGATAAAAGCTGCCGACAGACCGTGCCCACGACGGGCTTCACCGATCGAGATCTGGCCGAAAGTCGGCCAGATCTCGATCGGATGGGACAAAAAATCCCGTCGGATCGCGGCCGCATCTATTCGTTGATGCGGTCCCGCGATCCGCCCGTTAGGCATCGTTAGGATCCGATCATTGGGCCCTAGGGCCCACGATCGGATCAGCCCGATATTGCCCACCTCAAGGTGGGCATATCGGAGGGAGATCTGCTCGCTTGGCGACATTTCCAAACGAGCGGATCTCTCAGTGTATGGGCACCTTAAGAGCTTGTGTATCAGATGCATGGCATGAATGATGACCATGTAATTAAATTATTGGGAAAGCCATAAGCCAATCATTGCCCACCATTTTTTCTACATTAATAGACACCCTATTGTCCCCAGTGTGGGGAGCCCACACTGAATAACATCAATCCACTTCGGTCGAGAGATGGTTTCATAATATTCTCTCCCCTCTTTTTGATATACCCTTTATTATGTGCATTCTCTATCTATTGGGGGAGCAGTCTCTGTTTCAGTACAATAATTCCCGCATGCACAAAGGTCCCTACAAAATGGGTTTGCTGAGATCGGAATAGAAGAACTTTGCTGGCCTGAACAGAGCCCTGACCTCAACCTCAACAGTGAATTGGAATGCTCACCAAGTGCCAGACCTGATCACCAACAACAGTGCCCAAACTCATTAATACACTTGTGGCTGAATGTGAAATCAAACACGGGGAGCATCACATCTCTCTCGCACTCTCACCTCCGTGCTGCACGTAACATCGGTCCCCCCTTCGGGTCAACTCCATGAACATCCAACAACTACGGAGCACTCGGAGTGGTGTGTTAAAATCTTATTGAAGTTTAGAGATTTTAACACACCACTCCAAGTGCTCCGTAGTTGTTGGATGTTCATGGACTTGTGGCTGAATGGAAGCAAATCCCACCACAATTTTCCAACATCTAGTCATGGAAACCATTCCAGAACCGTAAAAGCTGTTATAGCATCAAAGGGAAGTCCAACTGCATATTAATATCATTGATTTGAGATGTTGGATAGGTAGGAGTCCAAATATTTTTGTCCATGTAGCTTCCAGCCCTACCTCAGACCTACTTCATAGCATTATTATTCCTACACTAAGCTCTTCTGCACAGGTTGTCTACATGCCTTCCCCTTCCACCTTATGAATTCATTGCCACCAAGCACAGCTGGTGCTTTATTCGTGGAGGCCACCCTAGGTCTCTGACCTTCAAGCACAGAAACATTTCTATAAATATTGCACATTCCCCTTTCAACGTGTTATGTATTTTCTTTGCTGCATTTTAGCAGGAAAGGACTCAATATTAAAATAGTGATTTATTAACTCAGAAGAGGAAACATTGTTTTTCAGATCTGGGTGATGCGCCTTATTCCCACGGACTCAGATTTATTACGCTGAAGACATGTTCCGAGAATAAAGATAAATCTTTTTTGAATCTCATTAATGCGTGACATTTTGTTTCTCACTGAAATTCCTGAATCTGCTGCTGTAACATAAAAGTAAAGGAGACTCGTTCTTATGGACTATCAAATCCAAACAACACAAAGATGCACTGGTAAAACGTCCAGTTGATTTGACTTATTTCTACAGATATACCATGACCTGGATGAATGAGAATTTTCACAAACATATACCGTATATACTCGAGTATAAGCCGTCCCGAGTATAAGCCGAGGTACCTAATTTTACCTCCAAAAACTGGGAAAGCTTATTGACACGAGTATAAGCCTAGGGTGAGAAATGCAGCAGCTTCTGGTAAGTTTCAATCAAAAAATTGAGGGTTTCTGCTCCCATTGTAGGTGCCGGCGTCTCGTTTTTGGATGCCGGCGATCATTCTTGGACGCCGGCAAATATTCTTGGAGACTATTCTTGGACAACCGGTGACTATTCTTGGACGCTGGCGAATATTCTTAGGCGTAGGCGCCGTCGACTATTCTTAGGCACCGGCAACCGTTTTTGCGCTTGACCCGAGTATAAGCTGAGGTAGAGTTTTTCAGCATATTTTGGGGGCTGAAAAACTCGGCTTATACTCGAGTATATACGGTAATAATAACAACTAATGTTGGTACCCCACATGAATAAACATGTGCTAGGTAAAGGCATGCTATACTGGCTTTCTCACTGTTATGTCTTGTAATAGTCAGTTAAGGCTCAAAATAATGTGCTGTTCACTTTTTGCCAAAGACCCCATTTTCCTTATACGTGTTCAATTAATACAGTGCACATAAAAGCTGAATAATCATTTAGAAGCCAAATTATTAGTATGTTAGTTCATTGCCTGTGCAAAATAAATGGGTTGAATGCATAATTCATTAAAGTGAAATCTATTCATTTGATTTAGACCTCAGCACAATTATTGCTGCTGGTGCTTTCTGTCAGTCTGGATTGGGAGGGGAGGAAGACAACTTGAACCTTCTGCAATGCATAGGAAGGGCTGCTTTACTGTAGGGATACAATTGAGGACTTGGGTTGATATTGAATGGAGTGTAGATGGCTATGTTATATACTATTCGAAGATTAAGGAGCCCCATCATTGTCCTATGAACATAGAGGAAGAGAGAACTCCAGAAATGTCCAACCACAAACCTAGGGGAGTTTCCATGACCTGCCATGCAATGTTAGGAAGGACGTTGGTTTAAAATAATAATCATGAGAAATGTTTAGTTTCCCTAGCTTCAAAGCATTGTTTGATATAATTAAATTAGCTGCTTGACATAGCAAAGCTAATTAACTCAACATCTAAACAATACTGACCCAACAGGTCATTCATTTGA
The DNA here is from genome assembly GCF_017654675.1 of Xenopus laevis. NCBI lineage: Eukaryota > Metazoa > Chordata > Amphibia > Anura > Pipidae > Xenopus > Xenopus laevis. Next base: position 3,484,890 of record NC_054388.1, on the reverse strand, counting down.
CACAGAGTAGGAATAGTTTTTGCTGCAGCCTATGTGCTAGATGAAGTACAATTATGCCAGATAAAGATAATGAATAGTATCTAATAACAAGCATTTTCTGAATGTACTCAGAGATACACCATGGTTGGTTCAGCGAGCCAGAGAAGGTATCTTTTGTTGGACTGTGGGGGAAGGAGCTAAATACTGTGGTTTATAAGGGACTGGCTTAAATGTAGATGATAAAGAAGTGTGAAACTCGTCATTTCTGTTCTTCTAGCTCCCCACTGGCTGAACATCCAGGAAAGGGCACCTGGAATAAACATATCTGATGAATAATGAAACCCACCACTGGCCACTCTTGAACATTTTACATAGGTAGGTTATGGGAAGTATAATAAGAAACCCTAAATAACTTGGTGTTAGGAGGAAGAGAGGTCCTCAGACACTTGGTCAAGTATCTGGGGATTTTGACAGGTGAACCCTATAGAATACCCCCTGCACTTATACCTCCATCCCAGGCCCGGACTGACAATCTGTGGGCTCTGGCAAATGCCAGAGGGGCTTCTATAAGGTGCCATAGAAAGTCAGTATTTAGTGGGCTGGTGGGGGCTGTTTGGGCCTCTGAGTGGGCTGATTGGGCCTCTGTGCACCTGAAATGCCAGGGCCTAATTTAATTCTCAATCCAGACCTGCTCCATCCAGTCCAAGTCGCTCCATTCCAATTCTCTGTAAGAAGCCTTATGCATAATTCTGTCCTTTTTCAATAAAATTGTATTTTCTCCTCATTAAAGAAGATAACTACTTGATCCTCAGCGAGGCTGGTAATTACGGGTTCTAATTGATTTCAGTAACAGAATGTCACAGCTGTTACAAGGTATTTCTAGCAGAATGCAGAGCTGAATACTAATGGCACATTGTCTATCCAGAAATGATGGGCTATTAGTATTTTCGTATTGTAATGTGTCTAGGAATGATGTTCTAACAACGAATGCAACATCTTTGACTTAACTTGATATCCCGTAACTTTCAGATGTATTCCTGGAGCCTAATTATTTGGCTGGAGAGAAATAACAGTAATACCTTTTCCTGGATGCTGGATAGAATCAGGCTAAAGTAGTTTTTTGTTGTAGGTCAGACCGATAAAGTCCAAACACTTTCTAAGTGCCCCATTAGTATTCTACGTACAGTAGGTCCACAATAAATGGACAGATACATTTAAACAGGATTTCCAGTTAAATTCTCTTTTATGCCGGTCAGGCAGGTCTCCGTGCGCCTGCTTAGCATTAGCTGGTGCTCTATTTAATGTTTGTTTAAATTGCTCATTGCCACCTGCTGCTGTGTTAATCTCCATGCTGGGTTAAAAGCTTCTATGAGGCTGCTTTATAGCCGGACAACCTGTCTTCAAGTTTCTGTTGAAAAACACATATCTTGCTCTCTCTTTGCTTCCTCTGAAAATATTTGAACAGTGCAAAGTGTTGAGTGTGCCGGCTCTCCTGAACAGTCTGGGAAAGTGGCCGGCGCACAACAAAGGACTGGGTGCTGCAAAGAACGTTTTTGGGGGAAATAAAAAAACACTTTGCTTCAATCAGATATGTCAACTTATCCAGTGTCTTTAGAACAACAACGATGCAGTCCTCTGCACAAGTTGCACCACATGCTATTATGCTGGAGTTACAAAACGGAACATCCATTTGTGCCGATATTTAGGTTCTCCTAACTCCCCTTCCATGTGGCTCTCGCAGTTCTTCAATCATAAGAGCCATTTATAAAGTTAAAGGGCCTATACACCTTTATTCTCTACCTACTTAATTCTCATCAAGACTGATGGATCTAGTTAGTAATAAGCATCATCTTTAGGTTCCATGTGCATTTTCCTCTTGTCTCAATGTGGTCAACCAGGTACATATATGTACTAAACATATCTCTATTGAAATGTATATGGAAGCTTTACATTTTAAGCTCTGCTGGGGCAAGGACCAATGTAAATATTACATATGATGATCAGTAACCTGACTACCATTCCTGGGGCCTGGGTGCAGGCCATGCATCCAGGCCCCCACCCCTCCTGAAGCAATGTTAAACTCAAGCAAGCCTTTTTGTTGTCAGTCTTGAAATACGTGCACAAAATTAGGTTTTCAGTTAGTTGTTTTTCCACAGAAATTCAACAGAATCTTTTGGTTTTGATGAAACAAGTCTATCCCCCTGGGGTTCCTTTAATTGTTATCCACCAGACATCAGAGGTCTGTGAGTTATAGACACACATGGGAAAAGTTCTGCTTCATAAAGCCAAATCTGCTTACTTTTTTGGAAATGGAAGGAGAAGAGAGAGAGAGAGAGAGGAGAAATGTGAAGAAAAAATATACTTTGAATATTGAGATTGAAAGAAACGTAGAATAATGCAAAAATATGCCACTGGAGAGGAAGGGATTAGAGGAAGAAGAGGTAGACCTGTAGAAGACTCACGACCGAGTCCATGTATGTAGATGCTGAAAATATGTGTATCCAATGGCTGGTTTTGGTTGGGTCTTATTGATGTTGAAGTTGGGCTAGAATGTACATGGCTGCCTGGTATGGCATTTTAAGACCAGTGATAGACATTCCTATGGATTTCTTTGGGATGGTTGGAAATTTTGCAAATGTCTAAACAATTATTATTTCCTTGACTAAACTGCAGCCTCTGAGATTTTCCTTAAAACCCTTTGTAGAAACATCTAGAGAACTTGCCAGCGAGGCAGAAATATAGGCTTCAGTCAGCAGGATCCATTGTGCTGAGGCTTGCACGCAAAGTGTTCATCTACCCATCAACTTGTCACACATCCCATTCAATAGCTATACAATACAATACCTATAATAATATTCAATCTTAGCTAATCTAAATCTCTTGCAAATGGGACCAACAATCCCAGAGGTTACGTTAATGCAACTTATGGTCCCTGTGCTGCCTCAGAGATCACCTGACCAGAAATACTGCAACTTTAACTATAACAGGAAGAAGTGTTGAATCAAAAGACAGAAGTATGTCTGTTAATTGGCTCATGTGACCTAACATGTATGGTTTATTTGGTGTGTTTGTGTGCACCGTAAATCGTACGATCCCAGGGGTGGAGCTTAAAATGACAGTTTTCTATTTAGGATTACCCAATGGCACATACTACTGAAAAAGTATATTATAATGAAAATGGTTTATTAACATGAAGCAGGGTTTTACATAGGAGCTGTTTTATGCAATATCTTTTTATAGAGACCTACATTGTTTGGGGGGTATAGTTTTCCTTTTATTGTCTTCTACCTTGGGCATAGAAATGAGAACGATGAGGGCAAGAGAGAGATGTGAACTCAGCAGAAGTGACAGGAGTGATGTATTAGCTCCAATCTTTAACAACCCTTACATAAATACAAAATAAATTAGTTCCTATTTGTAGAACCAAGTGACACTAGATGATTTATCAAATTTTGCTGGAGGTGTAAAAATAGAACGGAAAATAGGTCAGGTATTTAAGTACAGGTAGAGAAGCCAGTGAGATGTAACATATTTCCTCCTTGACTATTGAGTTTTATGTTGTGGAATAGGTTCTTGTTGGAAATCGTCATTTTCCGAGGGCAATAAGGTGCATGTAGAGTCCATGGCTTAGGTACAACTACCATCTTCCACCAATGACCTGTAACCAGAATGCCATCAACAAAGCATTTGTTTATACATGAGTTAAATCAGAGGTGTTCAGCCCCCTTAAGTTTAAATTGAACTACAAACCTCCAACTGCCTCTGAAACCTTCACAGATATCCAGGATAATGTAATAAATGGTGACATGTTTGAACTTTAAAAAAAGCAACTTCCTGAGAATGAATCCCAAGTCGGAATCTCTACAAAAGATCAAATGAAAGGTCACTAGCACAAATTGTACGGCAGTGCTACACCTACAGACATGCGGCTAAAGTAAATATTGACGTTCCATAGCTCTACCTAAGAAGCCCACGGGTTTTATTATTCAGCTGCCCCTTCAGACTGATTTTGGTTTCTTTTGTCTATGGAGTTTTCCTAGAAATGGTCAACCTCTAAAACATAAGGTTTATTTACTATGGTGCATGTGCTGAAGCACTAGGGGCAGAGTTGGACCAGCCTGCCAAAAAACTAGAGGATCTCCCAGTGGGCCCCATCCAAGGATAATTCTTATCAACCCTTTCTTATTTGCACCATAGAACATTACAATATCTATAACACTGTAGCAGGCCTTAAAATTTCCAGTCCAAAACTGCTAAGGGGTGCCAAATTGTTCACACAAGACACAAGGTAGGGGGCATGCAAAAACATCTCATCCTAAATAACCCACCTACAGTATATCTCCTTTTCCATTGGTTCTATAAACTGTGTCCCTCATCCCATCAGTTTAAATCACTCTATATTACCAGATTAGGCTGTTAAATTATCAGTTTCACCTTACCAAATTGCAGAGAGGAGGGCAGGATGAGTCTTGTACGGTGGCAGTGCTCTTAAGTTAGAGTCCTGCGTGGGTCCATTTATTGGAACCCGTACCTGCAATCCACAACCCGCATTCTTACCCGATTAGACCCGCTACCCGACCCGCAAGTACCTTATCCGCAACTCGGTCCGCGACCCGCTGACCATCAAGAATCAGGAAATGCTGTCATTGTAAACCGGAAGTGACATCATCGGAAGTAGGCAGGATCAGAAAAAAAGAGTAAAAATCGCTATTGAGAAGACCCACGGCCCAACCCGTGATCTGCAAACCAATAGAACCACCGACCCGAGTCTATAACCGCACCCAGAACTTCTACCCGCAGGGTATTTCAGGTACTCGACTCTGCAGGACTCTATCTTAAGTAGCGACTTTGCCCAAGCCTTTTTGGTCTTATTGATTCAGTAACTTATGTCCGTTTGAGAAAAAACCCCTGGGTGACTCGTCTAGGATATTGTCATGTATACATTACAGTTCCAGAAAAATGGATAAGCTTCTTACTCACAGCCAAACAGATGATAGCCATCTCCTTCCCTGCCAATTTCTCATGTGATAGCATCTATTATAATATAAAGATGAATGAAAAACTAGTATTCTTTCAAGCCCCCGCGACAAGTTTGTAAGGATTTGGGAACCTTGGGGCTTGCCATCAGGGACTTGATGTGTCCTTCCTCGTGATTAAGGGAGATGCCCATTGCATGTTTTAATCACTGAGTATTCTTATGTAAAATCAATGAGTATTAAAACGAAATCATATAAAACAGTCCATATGTTGTTTCAAATAACTAAAGCTGGTGCCCCTCTACCTCCTAGGCCACCTGTGAGCTGCACCTTCTGATCCTCTGTAGTTACACCCTTATTTCTGCTTCAGTGCATGTTTTATATGGCAGCTCCTTTATCCAGAAGTAGATATTCAGTGTAGCCAGTTATTTTTGCCATCCTGTGCCCCTAAATAAGGTTTATTAATAAAAAGCAGATGAGGCCCTCATTATAAGAATTAGTATATTTTCCTGGAATTACGTTTTCTGTGACACAGTCATTGTTGATATTTCCCCTTTTCTTGCCAGCACAGCCCACGTTTGGCACACATTCACTGGGGTCTCCATATTTATTTTGGAAACCCTCACGCGTGCTTCAATTGTTCACAAATCCCTCTTAAGCCATTGTACTGAAAACCTAATTGTGAATTAGTTCCCCTCGAATCTACCCCATTCCGAGCGCCTTTTGTGTGTGCCGCACACATTTGGTATTGCTAACCGTCATCCTCTCGTGGACATTTTAATCTCCATGGCAACCATGTGCTGACAGACTGTTCTGTTGTCTGGTGGGGCGGAGGGGAAGGGGCTTTCTTTGTATAAGTATTGCTAATTTAAATTTCCCATGCTGCGTCCTTGCATGTTCCGCATGTCACTCGCGCAGTTCACCGGAGACCTTATTTTCCATGAACAACAATAGGAAATAATTAGCAAACCTTAAATCTGTTCAGGGCTTGTTCCCTAGCTGCAAGTAATAAAGCTTGGTTTTACGTGGAACTGCAGCTACAGAAAAAGGGTTTCTATTTTTTTTCCAGGTATAAAATATAATTTCACATTTATATGGAGAGCACAGACTACACGTTTTGTTTGCCTATATGGCACATCAGTGTAGTTTGCCGTTTCATTTCTATATGCTAAAATATTTTCTGTGCTATAGAAAGGTTAAGTAATAATAAGGCTGAAGCCCTTCAGCTTCTATTTGTCGGTCAGCAGTTTGGATAAAAAGCCGAAGAACAAGGGTATTTCCAGGAGGGTCGCTGGAGATCTCCTGGGTCCATATCATATCATTATACCATTCCCTATGGTAGTGGTTTGTGTGCCCAACCTTAAGATCAGGGTGTTCATCTATATCTCACCCTTACTGAACTTCAAGCTGTTCTTCAAGGTGTAGGTGGGAGGACTAATTGGAATTCTTCCCAAATCTCTCCTTAAGTGGCCCTCAGACTCAGTCTCCCCTACCACTGCTCCAGGTCCTCCCAACCCATAGGGGCCAGCCGAGCAGTTTAGGAACCGCTACCGCTTTTGAGCATAGTCATTGCATTTGTAAGCGTATTTTCTAAATGTGAAAGCCCCAGGTTCCAGGAATGAACTGAATGGTATGTTCTCCTTGCCAGGTTCCTGGATGCCTAGGACAGGGGTGCATACTGTTGAGTTCCTATTGCCGCTGTTTTTTGGCCCAGCCGCAAAGTAGACATTTAGTGAGGTGCAGTGGACAATGATGTATAATCATTTCTCTGTACTCTCTCCATGTCTTTCCATAGGGCTGGAGAAATAGAAAATAGACATTATTGTTCCCCTCAAGTTCATTTGAAATTCTAGACCATATCTACAACGACATTGTACTGTCTCCTACAAGACTACATTCAATCTCTACATCCAGCAAAAATAACCCAAATAGGGAGCATGTTCTACCGGCAATGAAATGAATCATAGTAGAGTACACCTCAAAGAGTCATATAGGGCAGTATCAACATATTGTGCTGACGTAGAAGTCTCCATTAGATATATCGCCAGCTCAAGCCAAGGAGACAGGTGTCACTGTGCAGATGACCCTACTGAAGAAAATCAGATACAATTAACTTAGTTTAATTAAGATAGTGGAGGAAATGAAGACGTGATGAACAGGCAGTCAGCCAGGATAACATCAGTTTTTGGTACTGGGATTTTTACTCTCTCCTGATGGTGGAGCCTGGAGGAAGTCAACATGGATGCCATATCCATTGTGTTTGATACGCTGATATGACTCCTGGTCTTATATATCTGCTCTTCTGAGTAGGCAATTCATAATTTCTTGCTTCAGGCTTATTGGGCATGCATCCCATCACTGGTTGGGGAAAATAATTGGGTGCTGTTTTCTAGCCAGTTTGTATGGCTAGAAGGTTGTATAGATAGATACTCTAGACCAGTGATCCCATACCAAACAGAGCCTTCTGTAGGCTGCAAGTCCTCATAGGGGCTACCAATAGCCAATCACAGCCTTTATATTGTATCTGCATTAACTTTTTGCATGCCCGTGGTGCTCCCCAACTCTTTTTATAGTTGAATGTGGCTCATGGGTAAAAAAGGTTGGGGACCCCTGCTCTAGAAGGATAAATAGATTAATGATAGGTGGATAGATGGAAAATATAGTACTCACAGTGCCTCCAAAATATACATTGTGAATTATTGTGTCATTTCATACAAAAAAATCTGGTTTCAGTTCATTTAACCCTATATTTTATATACTATAGCTTTATCATTAGGAGTATAGTATAGTTAGAAGACCTCGTAATGTGACATTGCAAGTAAGAAGCTTACAGCTTACACTCTATGCACCAGTCTCCATCTCTTTAGAAAATCATTCCATTGATATCTGAACTATGTACTTTTTTTTTGCTGACGAGATTGGGAAATACTCCAAACGCCGGGGCTATTAATTTGGCCCCGATTAAGATGCGTTTTTAACACTTGACACTTGTCTACTCCCTGAGCTGCTAAGTGTTTTTCTGAGCAGCCTGCCAATCGTGTCCACCTAATTAGGAGCTGCCAATCGAGTGGTTTTTGTGTAATTTGTATTGCCCCGCTACTACTTACGTAAATAAGGTTTAATTGATGACACATCTCTAAAGGACCGCGGCATGAAATAAAGCCAGACATAGCGTAGGTAGCATGCTGAGGGTGCTGCATGTCAAGGGACCTGTGGAGTTGGTTATAATTAATACTCTTTTTTTTTGTTTTTTTTAAACATAGAATAAGAATTTGTTCCTCTGCCATAACCCGTATCACCCAATGAGCAAATAGTTTTATTAGGCCTAGTACAAGCTGAGTCATGAATAATTGCCAAGTGCCATCTGCTGTCCTTTTCTTGACTTCGATTTCTAAATCACACCATCTTCTGGCTTATTGTAATGAGCTGATAACACAATAAGAGGCCAATGGGAAATTATCTGGAAGAGCAGCTTATGTATGACTCAAGAATTGCCTATAGATAGAAAGCAAATATACACACAGATCCTAATATGTCCATTGGACTTACAGTATCTATAACAAATATATAATGTAGGTTGAAGTCTTGTGTGGGTCCAGTTTTTGATAACCATATCCGAGCCAGATCAGCAAAACAGACCCGGACCCACAACCCACATTTATACCTGTTACCTGGGCCTGCTATTTGGACCCACCTACACCTCCCTTATCCTCAACCCATCCCACTACCTGCCTACCACCCTTAAACTGGAATTTCTGCCTAAAAATCAAAAGTAACATCTTTAGAAATGGGGGGGGGGATAAAACAAGGCACAAAAGTAGGTATAAAAGGAGTATAAAATGCTTATATTGTGACCCACCACCCAACCTGTGACTGACCAACAGACCAGCCAACCAGATCCCATATCTGCAGGTTACTCACTTTTTTGACAGTTGGGGGTACTGAACCCAATACAGGACTCTATAAAAGGTATAGGAATAGAACAACCTGGCAGAAGAAGTGCAACTTACCACTTGTTGTGATCTACATTTTGCAGAGAATCCCATCATAGGACTTAGAGTAGTGATATGTGAAGTTCTAGGGCAGTTCCCATGTCCGGACCCCTCCGCCTCCTTCCCTTTGGTCGTACCAGTGTAAATAATGAAACAGGATTTCTGTACCTGCACCTAATGAGACAATGAGATCATTTTTTTTATCCCTCTTTATTGTACGGTGATGCATCAAAATCACCATAATCCCTAGTAGCAGGATGTCTGTGGAATAATAAAATGCACCAAATTGGGGGATTTATCATCCGACACACGTTTCCCCGTAACCATTATTCCGTTCTGTGGCGCGCTCATTAATGAAATCTTGTGCACAGCTGCAGGGATAGCGCTGATAAATTGAGTGTGGTGCCGGCGTGCATATGTCGTCCTGATCAACAGTAACAGAGCCCATATGGTTGGGTGGGCAGCAGGTGTCTGCTAGATAGGAACAGGGGATCTCCTTAGAACCAGCTGAACACCTAAACCTTTGCTAAAGGTTGGGTAGTGCCTGGAATCATTGTTTCCTATTCATTTCCCATAAAATCACAAACTGCTTCTAAAATATGCAACGCAAGTGTCAACATTCCCTTATGAACGGTCAGCTCATTGGCTGGTCTACACAAGCAACATAGGCCATGCTCAATCCACCAATAACCCATTTTCCAGATTCATATAAAGGATGGACCACTGCAACCAGAAACCAGAGGGGGCATTTACAACATGCTGAGTAGGCTGCAAAGTGCAAAAGTGGACTCTTTTGTACCCACTGGTGCTACATTTAGCACCAGATTTCCAATCCAACACTAGGCACAGAGGTCAACCACAAGTGCTTTATGAAAGAACCCTAAGGTGCACACCTTTGTGCCCCTATAGAAACATTGGGGTCTATAAAAGAGAAATTCTGGGTGGGACACAAATGAGTGGATCACAGCTCATCAGAACTATAGTCTAGTTCTGGGCCTTCATTTCAGCCTCAAAGTTACTTGGGTAGATATGTGGATACCTTGAAATTTTTTAGGAGCTCATGACCCAAAAACAAACTGCTTCAGCACCAGATACAACCAGTTATGGTTTGCCTCGGTTTTATGTAAAAACAATGCTATTTTATTTCTCTGTTACAGCTTAAACTACAGTGGGATGTGCTTGGCATCCGATGGCCAGTTTGGAGACTTCCTTTCAGGCATGGGTCCAGCTCAGTTTGTTGGCCGGCAAACGTTAGCAACTACATCAATGGGTAAGTAGTGGAGTGTGATCATCTTTAAGATAGATAAGCCAAAGGATAAGTCCATTTAAATGCCCCACTAAACAGGTTTACCATGGTCAGGGCCTCCTCTCACTACTCATGCAGGAATCTCTCACCAGCTATTAATATTTTTTAGCTGAAATCCCTTCATTGTATAATTGGTATAAAGAGGAGGGAGGTAAGTTCTCCTTTAAAGTGTGTGATAAAGAGACAAATCCTTTTAAACCATTTACTGATATCTGCCTGTTTCAGGGGACGTCGAGATCGGTTTATTAGAAAGAAACGGACAAATTGAAGTGGAAATTATCCAGGCACGAGGTTTAACGGCAAAGGCAGGATCTAAAACTCCGCCAGGTACATGTTTAAAACTGATGACTCGAAACTTTGCAAATATCCTGACCAGTAACACTAAAATATGAAACTTACCTTAAATGTTTACCTGTTTCCATTGTGGTGTTACTGTAGTGCATATATAATGGACAAGAGCCACAATTATATCCTCCCTAATGGGACTTGCAGTTGCTCTAGTGCCATTAAGCAATTCTATTTGTAAATGATCCCTATAATGTACCCTTGTAAAATATAAGCCTTATCCTGTCTGTGGCCTTGTCTTTAAATGGCTCACAAAACTCCTTGGCGGCTTCAGATATTCTTCTATTTTTACAAGAAAGGTCCTTTACTCTGTATTCCAATCAACGGACAGATGTGGTTTGTTGGAAGTTGCCATTACAATGATTTAGAGAGCTTCTTGTGTCACGTCTAGAGAAAACCAAGTCAGGCCAGATCTATTAGTATCAATAAATATATTTTATCCTGGCAGAATTCCCTTGTTGGTGCACCTTCATTGTCACAGGCAAATCTGACAGTTCCCATCATGACAAGGGCCGTTCCTAAGCACCGACACATGGCTTTATATGTATTGATTGGTGGCTTGACCTGGATTTCAGCAAATGCAGGGACAGGGGCTGTTGCCATGACTGAGGCTACGAAAGGGGGGGGGGGAGTCTCGTTCTGTAGGCAATTTCACCTTCTGCCTTGCTTGTAATTCAAAGACCCCAAAGATTGCGTTTACTGAAAAATAACCGTACTGTAATAGAAAAGCAATTAAAATGAAATGAACAAGCCGGTGCCGGGCGTAATACTGAGACATCCGTCTTGCTCATTTTAATAATCAGGTTCGTCTTGAGGTCTCCGGAGCAGAAACCGAAGCGGGAAAATAAATTATTCATTAAGATTGAACTGCTCGCCGAAGATCCCTAGTGCCAAAGATGACTGAGCTTTGTCTTATTATTAGTATTGGAAATTAGGCGAGGGCTGAAGCTGTTTTCACCATCTCCATTATATAAATGGAGGTGAATGAGCAGATGTCTACCCTGTAGGCCTCTTTTGTCTAAGGCAATATCCACTAGCAGATATTTAAAGTATCAGGTTAGACCTACTACAACACATTAGCGTTGGTGGTTCCCTTCAGAAGTCGTAGACCTATCTCCACAAATGTGTCACTTTGAGCTCTGTATAAACATTGTTCATCTTTTCATTTAACTTTTACTATTGCGTAGACCATTATATTTGGAGACAATATGCAATGGGGCTTATTTTTTATAGTTTGTGTTTTTATTTTTAATTATTTCAGATTTCGTTCAGCAAGTCTCGGTTTGGAATTTAAGCAGCTATATGGTTGCCCTAGCAGCCAGAAAGTGGTTTGAATGAGAGACTGGAAGGTGAATAGGAGAGGGCCTGAATAGAAAGTTAAGAAACTAACGATAACAATAAAATTGAAGCCTAAAGGTGGCCATACATGGGCCATTAAAAGCTGCCGATTCCTTATGGACCCAGTCAGCAGCTTACTGGCCCAAGTATGTAGCCCTCTGACGGGCCTGACCGATCGACCAGTTATTGATAAGGCATGTTTAAAATTCCCACTATGTCAAGGACTTCATTGGTTCATTGTGATCTGATCAATTGGCCCTCAAACTCATGGTGATAGCATTGGCGACTTCACCAAACTAATGGATCTTTAACTGTATGGCTAGCTTTTACAAGGTTACTAAGAATGGGACATTCTTTAACATACTATAAGTTAACACAAAGACACCCCAGCAATAAACAGTCTGACACTCCTTTTGAGGTCCAAATTGGGACGGTTCCATCTAAACGACGATGGCTGGGAAGAATGCATTTCATCCCATAGCGGAGTTGGTCCACTGGAAGGAGGCGAGGATAATATATCGGGAAATTTTGCCTAAAAATCAGATTTAATATGAAATAGCCTGTTTTGTTCTCTTTTTTATATCTTGTTCTGGGTTTTAAATCATTTTTGTGCACTTCTTCACTTTGTAATTTAGGGTGGTATGTACTTATTTTACAGGTATGGGATCCCTTATCTGGAAACCCATTATCCAGAAAGCTCAAAATTACAGAAAGGCCGTCTCCCATAGACTCCAGGTCCCAAGCATTCTGGATAACTGGTCTCTTACCTGTATGAATTTGGTGCTCTGCCCCTCCTTGGCATTCCTTTAACTGCTTTTCTACCAAATATGCAGTATAGACTGAAAGGTGCCTGAATAAGAAGATAAATAAATGATATCTGCAGTGTTAAATGTATTTGTGAAGCCATATGATCAATGAAAGTTATATTATCCACATGTGTATATTATTCGGTTTTGTCTTCCAGCTGCTTATATAAAAGTCTACTTGTTAGAGAACGGAATATGCATTGCAAAGAAGAAGACAAAAGTTGCCCGTAAATCAGTAGACCCGCTATATAATCAGGTGCTTGTATTTTCGGGGGGCCCACAAGGAAAAGTATTGCAGGTATGTGTAATAATCAGCTGAAAATGTATATTTTTATTATATATAATGCTTGAATACCTTAAATACACAGCCAGGGATGAAAGAACCAAAAAACAGTTAGCTTCATTCAAGAAAGACCTTGGATTTTGGGTTAACTCTTCCAACATGAAATGCCTTAGCCTCAAATCAGTGCTCACTGCTCTACTGACTAATGTTCTACTGACTAACTCAATGGGGGACGGGACTTCTGGAACAGCCGATGCTTCTCAACAGAATGGATGGATTATTCATTAAAAACTTGGCACCACACATAAGAGAACATTAAAGGGCAGAAGAAAGGTATAATATATGTACAAAAATGGCAGAGGATGGTGTAGAAGACTTTTCCATGGAAGCATTAGATTTGGGAAGAGTTGATAACATGAAATAAGATGTTAAAATTAGCCTCTAGCTAATCATTTTTCATTTTAACCTTAATTAGTGTTTTTGGAGATAAACCATATACCATTTTCTTTCTCAGAAAGACAACTGAGCAGTACGAGCTGCTTCAGATTATGTTGAGCGGTGAATTGGCAGAAATTCAGCAAGTCATTTGGTTTCATTTTGGGATCATGGCGTTTCCCCCGCCATTATTTATGAGCAAGAACTGACGGTATCTTCAGTTTGTATTGGTCTTGGAACTTTCAGAGACTGAATATGGTTAATAAAGAACAGCACGTTCAGAAAAATACATCACATTCACCACCGCAGAGCCTACATGAAATGGATGCAAGAATCAGAACTTTCACGCCAGGGTCCGTATCATACTGAAAAGGTCTACGTGGCACAAAGGAGCCGTTGAAAGGCAAACGCCTTTTCTATAATAAAACATAAGACAGCTTCTCAAAGTGCCTATTGCTTTGGTGGAAGGCTGCCAGCTCAGCTTCAGATACATCTTCCTATACATTTTATCTGCAGACCCGATTTGTTGCCAGGCCCATTTTCTTGGAGCAGTGTATTAATTTCATTTGAAACAGCATTCCAAAGAAAGCAATTAGTCCATCACATTCTGTTCTAGATAGTTCAGAGCTTTACTTACATCACTATAGCTGTTGGCACAAGCTCATCTCGAGCCCAGCCTTCCTATGAAAGCCTAAAGTGGTTCATACAAGGTTCTTGTCTACTGCAGTGCTACAGGTTTTAAAGGGAAACTGATACGAATCTATAGGATGGATGACATTCAGCAGTAAATATAAAACACAATTGCTGGCAAATGAAATGTAAGTGAAAAAATGTAGCCCTTCGGGGGCCATGGGTTCCCTAGTTGCCTGCACTATGAATCTTTCTTAATTATTCCATTTATGACTTTTGTTTCCCAAATATGTTTGCACTGATCTTTTCAGCTTGTGACTCTACTACTGATTTTGGCAACTTTGGTGCCAGAGTTATTTTAAAGAGTTATCTGATTTCTTGGCTGGAACCATTTTTAGCTATGTTTAGGTGGTAGGACCCTCCAAAATGTCTGAACCAACCCATCAGGGATCACTTAAAATGTTGAATAGCTGAACCAAATACTGACTTCCCGTGCTCATTCGTGAGTTGATCCTTCAAGTTTGAGCAGCCATCCCTCAAAAATAGGGTGTTCTGAAGAAAATGGGGTTACCCATTTTCTAAAAATTATCAGTATGTCAGCCTCAGGGCCTGATGATATTCCTTCAACAGACAAGAAAGAGACGGAAATGGGAGATGGAAATGGGAGAAGAACTAAGGTTCATTTTAAGAGTTATAAGTTATAAGAGAGCAGCACTTAAATCACTAGGGATACTTAGTATTTACAAATATATTTGGACTAACTAGAACTGTATTTTTTTGCATTTTTAAAGGTAATGGTATGGGGCAATTATGGACGAATGGAGCGAAAGCATTTCATGGGAGTGTCAAGAATACTTTTAGAAGAACTGGATTTGTCCAGCATGGTTATTGGTTGGTACAAGCTGTTCCCGACCTCCTCAATGGTCGACCCATCGACAGGCCCACTCCTCCGCCAATCTTCACAGCTTTCCTTGGAAAGCACAGTCGGACCATGCTGCGAGAGATCCTAATAGTCAACGAGATGACTCCAGTATTTTTTTTAAAAAAGCCACCACCAAGGTTTTGTTTGGATCTCTGACCTCGAACATATTGCATGTTTGACCAGCTTTTCTGGAAATTGAAAGTAACCAAACAACCTTTTGAGAAAGAGAGAGAGAGTGGGGGAAAAAAGGGGTTTCATTTCTGCCTAGAAAAGTAACCGTAGGTAAATACGCTAAATCATATAAATACCTCTATTCTCAACGTTTGATGTCTTCTATTAACCTAACTCTGAGATGGAGAATACGACCGCCGTCGCGGTATCTTTTATTGTAGAGAAGGGTATTTTCATAGCTTTCTATTAAGAACTTTTTAAAAACATTCCTAATGCCTAAAGATGGATTTAACTGGAAAAAAAAATGTTATAACCCAGTGGTGACGCTTTTGTTGCACACGCTCTTTATTTATTGTACAGTGAATATATATCGTACTGATTTTAAAACTGTGCCAAACTTGCCAGGAAGTGTCTTTACTACTTGGTTAATGCAGTGGAGAAATCATTTTGGGGGAATGAAACACGCACCGTCATTGAAATAGAATAGTCAATAGAGTAGACTAGGTTCTGTACATTGATCAGGGAAGCGCTAATACAGCGCTATTGACCAATATAATTTAAGCCATTGTATACCAGCAGAATCTTTTATGAAATACTCCAGAGCATGTTCTGAGCATTAGGAGAAACCTATACAGTAGCACTAGTGGGTTTTCTTTAACGGTAGAACTCCAAGTATCCATAGCAGTGAATGGGTTCGATAAGAAACACCTCTTCCCACTCCAGAGAGATATATGTGCCGATTCTAGAATAGATCCGTGTAGTACACGAACCCATTGGATGTGTTACAAGTTTAAATATTTATATAGTCAGAAAAAAAAAACTTGAAGATTAGTAAAAAAAATTTAATTATCTGAAAATCTTGAATATATATTTAAAGAGGATGTATTAGAGCACCTGCTATTCGTGCACATGAATAACATAATCAGATTTTTTTTTTTTTTTGGTCCTCTCATCACGGATATTGTCGATAAGAAGAGGGCGTTTTTTTTCTTCCATAAGGCAAATGTAGAGAAGAAAATTGAGTTGGATATTTTTGCTGCTACTTAGAAATACAACCCCAATACCAAAATGATAGTTTTGTGTATAGAGGAATACGAGGAATAGAACACGTGATTGTATATTTCCGAGCGTTTATCATTCTCTGTATGTGCTCAGTTTAATGTCTCGGGTGAATGTTTACGCAGTCATATATAAGGTCTGTAGATGCCCTTGCACAAACACTAAAATACTCTCTGGCATCGTTTTATTGTGCAAAAAAAACTGTGATTCGACATGTTTCTAATGGTTTGTAAAACATGAATCCTACCTGTGTCTAATTACTGGACTATGTGATTTTGCTAGTGTGCTAAACTCTTGGTACTCATAACTTTAACAATATGTTTGATGTTATAATGTGTTAATATTTGTCATAGAATTACCATTGGGATCACTTTCTGGTCCTTGAGTTCTTCTGTTAACAAGGTTGCCATGAGCAGAAGGCTCTATTAGGTTGTTGTCTTTATCAGCCAGCTTGTGGTTGAGATGTTCTCCTGAAGATACAAATCCCAACATCTTTGGTTTTGAGAATGATGGAGGCTGTTCTTCAGTAGCCTCTGCTGAGCTACAATCAGTCTATCCTTATGGTGATGAACATTCTGGTGGCTTAACTAGCTAATTGTATCAACACTTTTACATCTGATTATGTTCTCTATTACCATTGCTTCCTGAAATCTACATTTCTAGAATCCAGAGTAGACAGATCATACATTTACAATAGAGTAGCCTTTGTGGAACAATAAGCTCCCTCACCTTCAATAGCAGGCTATTACTGGTAGAGCAGAGATAGTTACACTTCACTTGAACGTTCTGGTGGCTTCATCTAGCTCATTGTATCAATACTCTATTACCATTACTTCCAGATATGTTGATTCTTGGAAATCTAGAATCTAGTTGGAGTATAGATTTAAAATACAGTAGCCTTCATGGAACTACAAGTTCCCTAGCCTAATAGCAGAATATTATTACTTGTAGAGCAGAATGGTTAAACTGCTCTTGAACATTCTGGTGTATCAACACTTTTACATCTGATTATGTTCTCATTTACCATTGCTTCCAGGCGTCTAGATTTCTACAAATCTAGACAGAGCATAGATTTACGATAGAGTAGCCTCCGTAGAACTACAAGCACCTTGTCCTTCAAAAGCAGACTATTATTGGTAGAGCCAAGATGGTTATACGTTTGGAGGCTTCATCTTCTGATTGTTTTAATACTTTTACATCTGTTTATTTTCTCTATCAGGATTGCTTCCAGAAATCTAAATTTTTCTAGAAATCTAGACACACCATAAATTAAAAATAGAGAAGCCTTTGTGGAACTTCAAGCTCCTTATCCTTCAGTAGCAGACTTTTACTGTTGGAGCCCAGATGGTTAAACTTCTCTTGAACCTTTTTGATGGCTTCATCTGGCTAATTGTATCAACACTATTACATCTGATTTCTTTCTCTATTACAATTGCTTCCAGAAATCTTTGCTATTCCGCCATAGATTTAAAATAAATTATTGCTGTTCGGAGGGACATTAGGCCAATAACACAAATGACAGCAGGAAAATTGCATACGCAGTTCAGCTGACTAGGTTAGAAGGGTATTGATTGCTTGTGCTACTCACAAGAGGAAGAATATTGAAATACATAAAGTATGTGTCCATGTATTTGCCTACTACACATGCATGAAACTAGAACATAGTCTTAAAGCTAATAGAAATTATATTTTAATTAAGAATAAGATGACCCTAAAAGCAAATATATATCATTTATAGGTTGGCTTTTTTCGATTTTACAGAGCTATTGAAATATTAGGTATTAACTTATTGTCTGCACAGAACATAACTTCTCTGTATATTTGCATTTATTTATGGGAGCTGACATCTTTCTGAACATTATTCTCTAGATAAAATTGCCCCTTCTGTGGTTGGCTTTGAAGAATATCTCTGTCAACATATGTCAAGAGAATGTCAGATCACACTTGCATGTATATGTAAATATGCACATTTTGAGCAAATAATAATATATTACTTGACATTATGCTAATACTAGGGTGCCAAGGGAGGGTTCTGATTGTGAAGGTCTATCTAACAGTAGAATATTCCCATGTATGAAATACATATTTCAGAATTATCTTTGTTCTATAACGCCTTTACATGACTGACAAGATGATAATACACACAAAACCATGTATAGCATAGTCTTAGAACATGTATTCATCATCCCTGGTGCTTAAATTTAGCTATTATTCCATGTTCTTATATAATCAGATGCCTCTGAGAGTTACTATAGGGTCTCTCTTATAGGGAAACCTTGTCCCAGTCTAATTCTTGGAGCCAAGATTTAGGTGATTAATATGGCAGCCTAGTGTAGGCATCTGAAGAGCTTTCCACATCAGAATTATAGTGTCAATAAGCTCAGAAGGAAGATGCCTACAAGATGTGATTTGTAGAGCATACTTTTCTAAAAAAAAAAGTAGGCTGAATGTTTTATGTGCCAAATATGGCGTGGAATGAGCTTTATCGAGGGTAGTAGTTACCCACTATGACATCATTTCAGAAGATGGGTCAATGGAGAAGCTTAAATGCAGATTGTTTATAGAAATTATGCTGACTGCATATTACAAAGTACAAAAGGGCCACACACACACATGAACAATGTCACTCGCTGCTCTTTGTAAAGATGTTGAATTATTGTTGCACTTTGTTATATGTTGTACATTATGTTATTCTATGTGGGTTTTAAATAATACCTGTCCGTACCTGTAGTGCATTCAGAAATCACCGGGTTGGTTCCGTTTCCTAAGCTTTTTCCACTACAATTTCTGAAAAAGAAAGTATTTATAAAAATGTCTGTCTTTGCTGCTAATTGTCTTATTTAATGTTAACGTTTAGTATTTTAGGAGAGGCTCTGACCATAATGGACAATTAGGTCTCTGTTTGGTGAGGTATCTCAAGGTACTTATGAAACTAGCCTTCTGCAACCAACCAGGGTCTCCTGCTGCCAGTGGGTATGTGTAAGCCAACCATATCTGAATTGTAGGCCATCAAGACTACATATCATAGAGTTACATGAGCTACAGGATTAGCTGTGATCTCTATAAAGAGTGGGATGTCCATGACAAAAGGGCATTTATGGAAACCATAGATTGGCCATAGTGGAGTTTTCACATTTAGACCTTTGCCACATGTATTGATTTTTGAGCATTTCTCCTTTACATGTATCCCTGAAGAGTCCAACATCAAAATGCACCAGATTGCTCCCAAAGGCCACTCCGTTGATGGCAACGGGAAGCTTGTGAAAATGGGGATCACTGCTACTTATGGAAGAGGCTGCTTTGACCATTTGATACCATTTATGACCAGTCCTTTAGCCTGTGCATGAACCATTAGATGTAATTCAGATACACCTACGTTGATAGATATATATATAGGTATGGAACCTCTTATCAGAGACTTGGGTCTTTCAATAGTTTACAAGAAAAAAAAGAAATATAGCCGGCTCTAATTCCTCATAAAACTCATTAAACATATTAAAAGCACAGAACCATAAATTTCTGTACTCTGAAAATAGCCAGAAAAGTCAATGCGGAACAACAGGTCACCCCATGTCCGACACCTTTGGTTTTTTCAATTCAAACTGCCAATTTTTACAATGAAGTCAGCCGATAACGCACACACCAAATCCTGTAGTTGGTCCTGGTGCTCTGCCCCAAACCTGAAGCTTTAGGCGAAAACACAATCAATGAATGGATTTATTCCATGCTACTAAAAGTTACACGTCCTAACATGTTTCGTATCCAACGATACTTAATCGTAGGTACCTATGATTAGGTATCGTTGGATACGAAACGCGTTAGGATGTGTAACTTTTAGTAGCATGGAATAAAGCTTCAATTTTGCCTCACCGGCTGGCTGCAGGAGTGCATGTCCATTTATTGAGTGTGTTTCCATACTTTTGTTTTACCTCCAATAAGGATAAATTATATCTTAATTTGGGCCAAGTAAATATAACAGAGAAAAAGAAAACATGGTAGTCTATGGGCAATGCCCTTGTAGTAATTCAGAGCCTTCTGGATAACAGGTTTCTAGATCATGGCTCCCATACTTATAAATGTACTTCTACCGTTCTTTCAATTTATTTATTAAATTGTCAACCCCCAAACACTGGCAGCCATTGTTTTAACACTCCGGGATATGTTGCATGCAGGATCTGTGGTTTTTTTCCCGGTGTCCCTAATTTGCCACATGATTTAAAATATAAGCTCTACCATTCTAGAATGTGGCGAAAAACAAATCTTGTAGACCATCTACAATATTTTATTTCCGCCACACGCTAGAATGGTAGAGCTTATATTTTTTTTATTTTTAAATCATATGGCAATTGGGATGTTAACTGGATTTGCATCACCTAGAAGCAAACGGTTAAATGCTCATCATGAACCTGGAAAGTCGGGTCCAAACTCTCCCGAATCAGGGTCTCGTCTCTCAACAAATGTTTTTTGCTGTTTTAATGGAATCACATTTTAACCCCATTTCCATGAGAGGACTTCTCTGGATACTAAAGGGCTTAACCCCAAACAAGTTGTTTAATAAAGCAATAAGGCATGGCATTTCCTCCATGTTCCATCAGTGTAGATGATGGTCTCAAATCAATTCATTCTTTGTTCCATTGTGTTGACTGGTTAGATGAATTGTTGCATCCAACACTGTTATAGGAATCATTAAGACCAGTTGCCTTTTTTCCCAAAGGTTCATGGAGAGAATTCTGGAAATTTCACCAATGCATTTAAAGAAACTCAACACAGCCAATAAATTAAGTTCCTTATTTTTGGGTAGAGTTCCATTGTCTGGGTATCCTCAAGAATTGTAGTCCCATGCACATGGTCCGACTGTCTCCCAGTGCTCCTAGGCTCCACTACATTCAACCCTTCCTTATTCCCACCATGGGCCTACATAAAACCCATTTCATTTGGCTCTTACTACTCTATTTGTTAGCATGGGTCTTTGATATCTCACTCTTTGATGGGTTCTAGGGTGACCAGTCCAACATTGAATAATGAATATGACATTAACATTTGTTTTCTGTAGAGCAAACTAAACTCCCTCTCCATTGTGGCAAAGACTATCTCCATAGATTCCAGTCCTCCATTAAGCTCCACTATAAGCTTCTCACACAGCTTCTATACCTACATCAAACATGGTGCCATAGTTATCTGTCCTCCAAAGAGGCTAAATAGAAACAAGGAAGATTCCTCAGACATCTAGTATTGTGCTGTTATTCCAATTCTGCTTTTAAATTGCCCAAATTCCTGAATCCCTTCATACCCTTCCTGGTATGAGGGGGTTAGAGAAAGTCTTATGTGTTGCATGAGTTATGCTCTACAGGACAAACAAAACAAGTGACTTTAACTTCAAAACCAAAATATATCACTTTCCCCCAAAAACGACAGAAGTTTTTGAGGCTCAATAAATTGTATCTGTATAAAAGAACAAAATTTATTAAGATATTAAAACACTTTCGGACCCATTTACTTGAGTGAAGGAATAGAGGAAAAATAGTTCGAATTTCGAATGGTCCAATATGGCTACTTCGACCATCAAATGGGCTACTTCGACCTTCGACTACGAACCTCGACTTCAAATCGAACAATTCGTAGTAAAAATCGTTCGACTATTCGAGCATTCTGTCTCATACTGTCTCTTTAAAAAATTCTTTGACCCCCTAGTTCGCCACCTAAAACCTACCGAGGCCAATGTTAGCCTATGGGGAAGGTCCCCATAGGCTTCCTAACAATTTTCTGATCGAAGGAATATCCTTCAATCGATGGATAAAAATCCTTCGATCGTTCGTTTGATCGTAGGAATAGCGCAAAATCCTTCGAAGTTGAAGGATTTTACTTTGACGGTCGAATATCGATGCTTAATTAACCCTCGATATTCGACCCTAGGTAAATGTGCCCCTTTATTGTCATGGGAAAAGAAGTTATTATTATATTATATATTATATAATTATATTAGATATTATGTTAGATTCAAGCTTTTTGCACCAGTTCATTATTTTTAAAGAATAATAACAAATTAAATTGAAAATTTCAGATTTGTTTTGAGCAATTTTGCATTTTTAAGGATGCCTTTTAATTTTAAGAAAACCTTTCACTTTGCATATATATATATATATACACTCACCAAGGAACAAATTTTCATTTACCGTTCCGTGTTTAATGTTGAATTCTTAAGACGTATTTGTTTCTGTTGACAAAAAATGAAACCATTCATGAGGAGAGAGTAACCTAAAAGTCGTCTCTCTTCCGTGTTAAACATTTGTTAGGCTGAGACAAAGCAGATGGTCCTCGTAAATGATGGATCATTGATAGCAGAAAATGTACTCAGCATTTTGTAGACTGAGCTTGATAGGTTCCACCAGAGTAGCAGATGTTGAAAGCCACCCTCACAACAACTAGATGTAGACAGTGTAGACAACAGAAATAAAGAGTGGATTTGGTCCCTGGCTGGGGCCCACTGGGAGATACTCTGGTCTCCTGGAAGACCAGTCTGACCCTGAATAATTTCATATTTCCAGATAGTATAAGTAATTAATTAGCATTATACCACCCGCATAGATGTCAGTATGGCTTTGAGCATATAAATGCTAATTAATTCATGTATCTGGTGGCAGTGGCATCAGCAACATCATATTAGGGTCTAGTTACAGTAAACAGTAAAAAACATGTTTTCTGATGACAGGATCCCTTTAAGCAATTCATCCTTAAAGGGATCCTGTCATCAGAAAACATGTTTTTTTCAAAACGCATCAGTTAATAGTGCTGCTCCAGCAGAATTCTGCACTGAAATCCATTTCTCAAAAGAGCAAACAGATTTTTTTATATTCAATTTTGAAATCTGACATGGGGCTAGACATTTTGTGAATTTCCCAGCTGCCCCTGGTCATGTGACTTGTGCCTGCACTTTAGGAGAGAAATGCTTTCTGACAGGCTGCTGTTTTTCCTTCTCAATGTAACTGAATGTGTCTCAGTGGGACCTGGATTTTACTATTGAGTGCTGTTCTTAGATCTACCAGGCAGCTGTTATCTTGTGTTAGGGAGCTGCTATCTGGTTACCTTCCCATTGTTCTTTTGTTTGGCTG
The DNA here is from genome assembly GCF_017654675.1 of Xenopus laevis. Lineage (NCBI taxonomy): Eukaryota > Metazoa > Chordata > Amphibia > Anura > Pipidae > Xenopus > Xenopus laevis. The sequence continues at coordinate 3,461,539 of NC_054388.1, read as the reverse complement.
CTGGGGGGGGAAAGGGAGGGGGTGATATCACTCCAACTTGCAGTACAGCAGTAAAGAGTGATTGAAGTTTATCAGAGCACAAGTCACATGACTTGGGGCAGCTGGGAAATTGACAATATGTCTAGCCCCATGTCAAAATTGAATATAAAAAAATCTGTTTGCTCTTTTGAGAAATGGATTTCAGTGCAGAATTCTGCTGTAGCAGCACTACTAACTGATTCATTTTGAAAACATTTTTTTTCCCATGACAGTATCCCTTTAATCCTTGATGCTGCCCATCAATGTCTTCTTTTTCATGCTGAAACATGAATTGTAGAGTCACCGGCAACCTTGCTTGCATCTGAAGTTTCAGTCTTGCTTACAACATTCAGTTTGAGGTCGGTGGCTGCCAAATTCTCAGGCTGCATTGTTGACATACTGGAAGGCTCTCTGGGACGTGTATGAGATAAGTCCATAAATAAATGCCAAATCAATCCAAAATCTCAGCTTTCATGCCCTAATCAAGATTTATTAAACTTCAATAAAACAAGACATGGTTCTCTTTTGCTGAATTTTCCTTAACATCACAGTATAATAATGGGACATATATCTAGATGATGGTGGCCCATGTAGAACATTACATATCAGTCAAATCCTTTGCTGGGTTATTCTTTCAGTGACCATGTTGTGGTCAACCTCTACATTAACAATGGAGAAGGCCTTGGGTGGGGGGAAACTATACGGGGCTGACTTTCATCCCAAATGCACCAATGGCTGTTCTGGGAAAGGTTGGCCATTCTAAACATTCCTTTAAAACTGCTGGGTATAAATGATACCATGGGACAGATTTATCAACGGTCCAATTTCAAATTCATGTGAATTTTATTTTACTGTAATAAATTTGAATGCACTCACAACTCAGGTTATTTAATTAAAGATTAGAACATCACGATGGGACAAATACGACCCGACAATTCGATTTGCATTCGACCTTGAATGTCAGGAAGGTTAATAATATATTCAAATGGGTCAACGGACTTGCAAATGAATACGGCAGGTTTTCGGTGGCGAATATTCGAATTAGAACTGTTTCCACGGTCAAGATGTGATAAATCTCCCGTTGGAATTTACATTCGAGTTGGTGCTTTTAAATTTAAATTTGTGATTTTTGGCACAAAAAAAGTTTGGGAATTTGAATTCACCATTCAAACCTTAATAAATCTGCCCCCGTGTGTTGATTTTGAGAACTCTGCTTCCGCATTGGCAGAATTCATCCATTTAATAAAAAAAACCTCAAATCCATACTTCCACAAAAATACACCGAATTGTTCAGAAAATATATTAACATTGTAAATAGCATCCGCTCTATTACTAACCACTTGAATCTGACTTTCTTTCTCTGATACTCAGACTCCATTAACTCCCATCTGTAAGAGCCTCAGGGGTAAAAAAAAAAAAAACAAAACACTTTATAAAAGCCACACGTTTTTTTAAAAAAATATAATTTTTTTTGTCTGTCTGTGACTTTGTTCCAAAGAAGATGAACTGTATTTAAATAACATGAAAAGTAAATATTTTAATTAAGACATTTTTTTTTTTTTAAATACAAAATCAAGATATATCTATAAAGTGTACTAATAGTTTATTATAAAAAAGAACAGTACATTAGCCCTTAAAAAACTGAAATTATAAAAATTGTATGTGCTGCCATTTTGAAAAAGTTTACTACAAATTTTTTGGTTTTTCTTTTTTTGCAATAAAGTGGCATTTAGAAAATAAATCAAATTAAAAGGGATTTTTTTTTTATTTTTCCTTTTCTTTCAAACCACCGATGAATATTGTCAGGGGCATGTAGATCTAGTTGCGGCCCTCAGAGTAGATTGTACGGTGCGTATGAAATTGTAGTTTGTTTATATGTTAACGTTCCGCCGTATTCACGGTGTGGAGCTCAATACTCTGCAATTTGTAGACACGGAGGAAATGATACGCAATGTACTTACTTTATTGTCTGTAGATTCACTTCGGACGCTCTGTATTTGGTCGAATAAAGAAATAATTGTTGATCTTGAGGTGAACTGTTCATACTAGTTGCAAATATAAAATAAAGACTTTTTCCTACAATGTGTGGCTTTTGTTTGTGGTAGTAAAATTTCAATTTGATTTTTGTGATAAAATTATATATCCCGCCCCCAAGGTTTTCCAACCACTGATTTTTACATGTGGCCCAACCAGGGGTCATTGTCTCTGAATTCCCTTATGAAAAACAGCTTTTTTTTTTTTTTTTAAATACAGGTATGGGATCCATTATCCAGAAAGCTCTGAGTTACGGAAAGTCAGTCTCCCAATTTTTCCAGATAATCAAAAATGTTTTGAATGATTTCCTTTTACTCTGTAGCTTGTACTTGATCCCAAATACAATATAATTAATCCTTACTGGAAGCAAAACCAGCCTACCTGTACTTGATCCCAACTAAGATACAGGTATGGGACCTTTTATCCAGAATGCTCAGGACCTGGGGTTTTCCGGATAATGGATCTTTCCGTAATTTGGGTCTTCATGCCTTATGTCTACTAGAAATTCATTTAAACATGAAATAAAGCCAATAGGCTGGTTTTGCTTCCAATAAGGATTAATTATATCTTAGTTGGGATCAAGTACAAGCGACTGTTTTATTATTACAGGTATGGGACCTGTTATCCAGAATGCTCGGGCCCTGGTGTTTTCTGGATAACAGATCTTTTCGTAATTTGGATCTTCATCCCTTAAGTCTACTAGAAAATCACATAAACATGAAATAAAGCCAATAGGCTGGTTTTGCCTCCAATAAGGATTAATTATATCTTAGTTGGGATCAAGTACAAGTTACTGTTTTATTATTACAGAGAAAAAGGAAATCATTTTTAAAAATTTGGATTATTTGGATAAAATGGAGTCTATGGGAGACAACCATTCCGTAATTCGGACCTTTCTGGATATTGGGTTTCCGGATAAGGGATCCTATACCTGTATAATTAATCCTTATTGGAAGCAAACCAGCCTATTGGCTTTATTTAATATTTATATGATTTTCTAGTAGACTCAGGGGCAGATTTTATCGTACGATCGAACGATTTTTACTTTGACTTCAAAAACGTAGTAAAATGCATTAGAAGGTCCCCATAGGCTAACAAAGCACTTCGGCAGGTTTAATTTGGCGAACTATTGAAGTCGAAGTTTTTTTAAAGACAGTACTTCGATTATCGAATATTCAAACTATTATACTTCAAATCGAATTCGAAGTAAATTCAAAGTTGTAGTATCCTATTCGTTGGTCGAAGTATCCAAAAAATTACTTCGAATTTTCTAACTTTGAAACGTCCCTTGATAAATCTGCCCCTTAAGGTATGAAGATCCAAATTACGGAAAGATCCATTGTCCAGGAAACCCCAGGTCCCGATCGTTCTGGATAACAGGTCCCATACCTGTATATATTTTCTATGGCTCCTTGGTATTTAGGGTTGCCCAATTTGCATCGCCATAACTTGAATCTACTAAAAAAAAACATTTAAGCATTAGATAAAGCCAATAGGATTGCTTTATCACTAATAGGGATTCGTCCAGCTAAATTGGCATCAAGTATAAGGTATGTTTTTTTATCGCAAAGAAAATGGAAATAATTTAAAAATTGTCAAATTGCTAAAAACAATGGACTCTACTGGGTATGGACTTCCTGTAATCCAGAGCTTTCTGGATTTCCAGATAAAAGTTCCAATACCTGTGCTTTGATTTGCCCCTTTATTCTTTACTGGCTCCCACTGTAAGTTTCTTGCTCTTGCCATGTAATGAGTATGGTCATCAGATCGAGTACATGTTGAAAATATAAGTATCAGTCCCCATCCCAGTAGAACTCATTGATTTCCCTAACTATAGACAACGGTAGGGTCATCTTACCAAGAAGTCTGGCCCAAGAACTGGGCGATCACAAATTTAGGTGGGCAACAAAACCTCTTGCATTTCCAGCAGTAAATATCGATGTTGAGGTAGGCATCAAAGAGAACCTTCAGATCACAAATGCCTCGTGTATCACACCTCTAACATAAACACATGCAACCACGCAACAACTGGGATTATGTTTTGGAAAAAATGGTTCAAATATATATTCTGGTTTTGTAGATATATCCAAGAACGTGATACTTGGGTCCATATCTGGTACCTAATAAGCACACACTTGTCTTGTAGAGTCAACGCTCTTGAATTTAGTTTTTTTGACGTGGCCGTACATCTCAAGCAAGGGACAATATTTTCCATTTATGCTTATTCCCTTGGTTCCTCAATCAAGGTTATTATGTTCTTCAGAGTGGAGGAGTTTCCAAACATGACCTGGGGCCTCCATATCATCATCCAATCATCAAATTCCAGAAAAGAATATATATTAGGCTTGATATAGCCCTCTTCTATTCAAGAATACCCACTAACTGTCTAATTTGTTCCTGCTTTTAGCTAAGTCCTAGACCTCTTGCAATCTGAACACTGGGACAGTCTCAATAAATATAATAAATTAATATATACTGTATATACATGGATGACAATGTGCCCCCTGTTGTAAAATATAATGATATTCTATATAAAGGTGAAAGGCTGAGTTCTTTTATATTCCCTACAGAACCGCAAGAGCTTGCATCTGAAGGCCTAACATATTTTCCACATTAGAAGAAACAGCTTGGCTTTTATTCTACCAAGAACCCGTAAGTGGAAGGTTTTATTAGATCCTGCCGTATATTTAAATGTGGCTTAAATATATGGAATAATATCGGAACCCACTGAATGTTTATTCATATGATTATCCCTCGCTGACAATCTATGGCTTGTGCCAGGTTATCAGTTGCCAGGCAACCCCTGACGATGGAATCTTAGCCGTATTCTCTGCTCAAGTGACGCCGCATTCAGCACATTTTATTTTTATCATTGGAAAGAGAGCCTTTTATATATGAAATGGTGGCCGCCTTAAATATAAACCCTGTGGTCATTAAATATATATTGCAGCTAGTACCACACAATCTGCTATTTAATCATGATCTTCATGCTTGCCAGAATTTATTTGTAAAATATGCTCAGAATTTTCCTGCAAAATGCAAGTTGTCTAATGCAATGAAATTCTATGGCTATAGTGCCAAACCAATCAGGAATTAGCTTTTATATTTCTAGCCTAAGGGAGGGCAGGCATGGCTGCAGGGGCAATAGGGGCTGGGCAATATTGAGGATTTGGCGTTTTTTTTTGTTTCGTTTCATGGATATTCAAAAGGGTGGGCCATGGGTTCCAAAAAACATCCTTAGTTTTCCCATACTTGGTGGTGAACTCACCAGTAGGGATGCACCGAATCCAGGATTCGGTTCAGGATTCGGCCTTTTTCAGCAGGATTCGGCCAAATCCTTCTGCCCGGCCGAACCAAATCCTAATTTGCATATGCAAATTAGGGGCGGGAAGTGAAATTGCGTGACTTTTTGTCACAAAACAAGAAAGTAAAAAATGTTTAGGATTCGGTATTTGGCTGAATCTTTTGCAAAGGATTCGGGGTTCGGCCGAATCCAAAATAGTGGATTCGGTGCATCCCTACTCACCAGAAACCAAGGTTGGCAGCAGAGGAACCAGCAACCATTTTTTGAAGGAAGGGTATGTGCAATAAAAAAAAAGGCAACTTGCCATTTGGGCACAGCGTTCATGCTGGGTAGCTCAGCAGCTGCACTTTTTGACCATTATCTATTCTCAACCTTCCAGTGGCAGATGTTCTGCCTACTAGCTCTGCCAGACAGGAGATAATGGTGTGATGGGACCTCAAGGGAGGGTTTGCCTTGGGTGTTGAAGGACCTTGGTCCAGTGGTGGCATAAATCATAAGAATTGACTTAAACCACTGGTGACCAATAAACCACTGGTGACCAATCTAAAAGGCTTGCTCTAGAACAATACTGTCCAAGTTTCTACATACAGAGGACCACATATAAACTATATTGAAAGGATGATGTTACACAAAGATATTTAAGGAGAATTTTGCCATGAAAATAAGTAGTTCCGCAAGTCATTACTTAATTATGTGCCTTAATTGCATCTTCCTATAGATTACATAGTAGCTGAGGTCACCACTCTGGTTCCTTTTCTACCCCATGGGTTCATCATGTAAATGCATTTTTTCTTATACCGCCTGAGGTCCCATATCTAGGCTGGGGCACCTAGAAGAAGTGATGGAAGCCAGCTGTGGTCATGTTCTGGGGCTAGATGTTCAATTCAGCAGAAGCTTGGGATGTGTGGTACATGGATGAAGTCCCTCCAGCTTGTAGCATCTACATAGGCAGCCATAGCATGGTTTACTGCTCCAAGTTTACACTTCCCACACCGCCCAGTGTCTTCATTTTCAAGAGTAAGAAAGGGTGAGTGGTGGAGATTCCTCTGATCAATTCCATTAGCTCTGCATGGTGAGGTGAACTCTAGGAATAGGGGGGGGGTAGATGCACCACCTTGTGGCCATCCATGGTCCATTGCACTTGCACAACTACAAGTACAAAGAATAAATGCAGTTGACATAATACTGAAACTTGATAACAAACAACGCATGGGTGCCAAGACTAGAATATGTTTCATTTATAATTTTCAGGCCTTCAGCCCCTTATATAATTGTAGGACATCAGAATATTAGGGGTGTTTGGTAAAAAAAAAACAAATCAAGCTCTTTATTCCATTCTCTCTGCCTGGGCTTTCAAACGTCAAACCTGATTCAGAAAATTGCAGTAGAATTGTTAAAGCGCGGTGCGATGAGGAGCGCGGAGACGTTGGCGTTGCTGTAATTTGCCGCTTTTGTAAATGATAAATCCTCAAGGACTTTGTTGTAACTGAATGGGGAGAAAAAAGGTAAATTTTATTACAAATGTGGATCCGGGGATTTTTTTTCTTTCCTGTTTTTTATCAAACGCCTTGATAAAAATAATCATCTCAGCCGTTTATTGTCTCTCTCTCTCTCTCTCTCTCTCTCTCTCTCTCTCTCTCTCTCATACTTTATACAGTATATATGTGCCAAAGAAACAACATGGAGCGGGCACTTTGCTCACTGGACTTGGTCACTTACCATCCAAGAGTCTCCTGGGAAAGCTGGTCGTTCCCTTGGCTGAAGGGAGCCTGGAAAGCTTGTTAGACAGGCTGATCTCCATCAGAAGTCTTGGGGCCCTGTACAACCAGAGTAGTGGACTTTTTATAAGGACCAATGGCCAAACTGATGTCTTCTGTGCAGTGGAAGGTAGGGCCCTGCTTCAAAAAACCCCAAACTGCAAATTGCTGGACCCCCTAACCCTCATGGACGTCCATTGTGATTGACAGAGGATGATATACAGGCTACACGGGAGTTGGCGGCTCTTTCCCAGCATTTCTTACCTTGTCATTGTCCCTGCGTTGCTATGGGGACGGACACGGTGCAACAAGAAGATGAATGAAGGAACAGCAGTTTAATATCATTTGGTGAGCTGCAGGGAGTGTCAAGCCTTGGGTGATGACATTTACAAGGGAGGGAGATGGTGAAATAACTGGGAATTTTTGCATTAGGAGAAAACCAACTGGCATTCTACTTTATCAGTTCCGTAAAACCGACACATTCATGCGCTTAATTCCCACACAATTGGTCTGTTCCAAGCCCTCAATTACAGATGGAGCAGTGGTCTAAAAGGATATGATGCCCTGTGCCTTTATGCAGAATAATTCTATATATATAAGTGCAATGTTTCCATGACTTCATTACATTATGAAATAGGGGGAGATCAGAGAGTCAAGATATTTGACAGGGGTCCAGAGGAAGCAAGGCGGAGCTACCCACCACAGGGGTGGGGCTTGGGTGTCTAAGGGCAGAATTAAAGGAGAAGGGAAGCTACCAAGGCAGTTTATGGCCAATAGATGAGCCACAACAGTGCAAGCTAGAACACCATTTTTAATCTTTAGAATGCTTTACCATACCTGAGTTAACAGCTCTAAACACTGTCTCTGTTTGTTTAGGATAGCAGCTGCCATATTAGCTTGCTGTGACATCACTTCCTGCCTGAGTCTCTCCCTGCTCACTCATAGCTCTGGGCTCCGATTACAGCAGGGAGGGGGAGAGGAACAAACTGAGCATGCTCAAGTCCTAGCCCTGGAGGTTTAAGCTGAAAACAGTTAGTCTGATACAGAAGCCCATGAGTACACAATAGAAGGAAAGAAATGTGCTGTTTCTTTTGACAGAGGACTCAGAGCAGCATTACTTTGAGGGGTTACTGGTGTATTTATATAGACCTTTCTGATAAAGATTACTTACTTTTAACCTTTCCTTCTCCTTTAAGGCCATACAGGTGTAGGGGGCCTCCTGGAAATCTCTTGTCCCATTCCCTCAGTCTCAGTAAATACCCTCCTCATATGTATGAAATTACAGGTAGGGGACCAGAATGGGATCTTTCCGTAATTTGGATCTCCATGCATTAAATCTACTGAAAAATAATCTGAACATGGAACACGTTGATTAATGAAATCTTTGGATCGAGTACAAGCGACATTTATTATTATAGAGAAAAAAAGGAAATCAATTGTTAAAAATCTGAATTATAATAAAGTTTATGGGAGAGACGACCTTTCTGTAATTCGGAGCTTTCCGGATAATGAATCCTATGCCTGTGCTTTAGTCAACAACGTGTGTCCAAGCTTTTTTTTCCCAATATCTACACTTAAGGGACAAAGATCTTTTTTCTGTTGGGTGCAAGGCAAATCTAGTCGGCTCACAACATTTTGAAATAAAGCCTTTGGTTTGGATTCAGAAATGTTAGGGTATAAAATGTATCGGGGTATTAAAGTGGGGTGACGTTAAAGGGCCGGAGTCATTGCACCCCATGACGCCTTTTATAAGGGAAATATAAGGTATAACATGTCTAGACTATTCCTTGTTCAGCTTTAGTTCTCCTCTAATAAATGTCTATCATTGCCCTATGGCTACTGGGGGGTCCCCGGCCCCAATGATAAGCACCTATGTAATAATAAATGTTTATGTTAAGTATAGGGGGGCCCTAAAATAAATTTGCAATAACTTGTAGTTTCTCTCTGACTGTGCTACTTGCAGTATATTAATAGAACAGATGAGTCGGTATAGTCAATAGAAAATCAATGACATTCATGATATAGGGGCGCATGTTACGAGCCCGGTGGAGCTTACAATCTAATCCTAACTGCTGCAGCAGGTTAATCTGGAGAGGGGTGTGCCTTAATTATCTGCATATTTCTGCTTCTATTATTGAGGACTAATGATGAAGCTCATCCGAAGGCCGAAGCAAAGCTCCCCCCTAGTGGCCGAATTGGGGTGACAAAAGGAATTAATGTGCGAGAATGGGATTCAGGTGTCAACTGTTCAAGCGTCCGTCCACTGTGCTGAGCCAAGGGGTGTTTTTATTAGGACTTGCCCCAAATTCCAGAAAATATTGTGCAGAAATACAAACTCGAGTAAAAAATAAATTACATTTTCCCAACGTTACAGTAATGTCTGAGCAGCATTGGGAAGAGCAGGTGGAGCAGCAAAGGGGACATCCAGGACACATTTTAGGCTTGGGGGAACCCAGAAATAGAAATATTATTCTTTTATGTAAGGGCCTTGGTGTTGCTTGTGGTTAAGGGCCCAGAACATGATAACAAGGGCCACTCTCACACCTGGACTCACAAGGAAATATTCCACTGGCCCGGCACCTACAAAGGGTCCAATGTGCTGGTCACTGGCTAACCATTTAGTCTTATGGGCTGTTGCCAAAACCATTGACCTGGGGTTTTCTGGATAGGGGATCTTTCCATAACTTGGCCCTCCTTACTTTAAGTCTACTAAAGAGTGATTTTAATATTAATATCAACCCAATGCGATTGTTCTGTTTCCAAGAAGGAATTATATTTTCGCTGGGATACAAGGTGCCCTTTAAGAAAATCAGGAAAAAGGGAATTTGAATTATTTTATTAAAATTATTATTATTTTTAGTAAAATGGAGTCTATGGGAGATGGCCTTCCTGTAATTTGGAGCTTTCTGGATAAAGGGTTTTCCAGATAACAGATCCCCATACCGCTACTATGTTTTATGTCAAGCAGGCGTATGTACCCTGTACGATTTGGGGTAAATCTGGGCGGAGGAGGGTAATAACACCAAGTGAACATCCTTTTGGGATAAACCTGTTTATTGTATTGATATCACAAGGTGCAGGTTGTATATATTATAAATAAAAGCTCTGGCTTCTCAGTCACTTGCATTACCCAGTTTCATACACTAGATGGCAGTCATTAATTATTAACCAAAGGGGACACATTTATTCCAGTATTTTGGGCTGTATTCTACAGACATCAGGACAGAGACACAATAAAAGTTATTTTTTAATAATTGTTTTATTTATAAAGCAGCCTCTTGCCTTAAACCTCAGCTACAGGGATCCTGTTCTGCCTATTCCAGTTGGAGGAAATACATTTTTCTTCAAAAGGAAAGTGTACGTAGTCTCTATCTATATGCACTTGGGTTGGGTTTTGGCCTTTAAGAACAATAATATAGTCAATAGTCTTTCCCTCATTATGTTGCAGTTTAATGGTTCATGGATCTCAGCTGCACAGGAGGAGATACAATGAACTGTCTGCAATAAGCCTTTCTTGGCCCCTACTACTTCTTTGTGTAACCCCAAAAATATCAGTGTGAATCCTCCTTGTCTCACAGGTACCTCTTATATGTGTAACCCCAAAAGTATCAGATTTAATCCTCTAGAAAGCCATTTAGTCTTATTGGACTCACATGCACCACATGTATGTGTAACCCCAAAAATATCAGGTTTAATCCTCCAGGAGCCATTGGATCTCCTTATACTCACATGCCCCTCATATATGTATGTGTAACCCAAAAAATACCAGAATCAATCCTCCAGGAGCTATTAGGTCTCCTTGTACTCACATGCCCCTCATATATTTGTTACCCCAAAAATATCAAGATTAATCCTTTAGGAGCCATGTAGCTTCCTTATGCTCACATGCCCCTCATATACGTATGTGTAACCCCAAAAGTATCAGATTTAATCCTCTAGTAAAGCCATACAGTCCTGTTGAACACATGCACCACATGTATGTGTAACCCCAAAAATATCAGGTTTAATCCTCCAGAAACCCTTGGATCTCCTTGTACTCACATGCCCCTTATATTTGTGTAACCCAAAAATATCAAGATTAATCCTCCAGGAGCCATGCAGCTTCCTTATACTCACATGCCTCTCATATATGTATGTGTAACCCAAAAATATCAGGATCAATCCTCCAGGAGCCATTGGGTCTCTTTGTACTCACATGCCCCTCATAAATGTGTAACCCCAAAAATATCAAGATGAATCCTCCAGGAGCCATGCAGCCTCCTTATACTTACATGGCCCTCATATACTGTATGTATGTGTAACCCCAAAAATATCAGGCTCAATCCTCCAGGAGCTTCAGTCACTTTGACCTCACACACACCTGATAGATAGATATATATGTGTGTGTGCGGAACCCCAAAAATATTAAGATGAATCTTCCAGGAGCCATTCGTTCTCATTGTGGTGTATTTTAGAAGCTCTTAACCACACACTGTACATTCAGTGGAAGTACGGCATAATCTTTTATTCCCGTTGCTAATTGCATTGCTAATTAGTCTATGTTGCACCCACATTTCCAGAACCATTTAACCCCCAAATAAGTTCCCTTTTTATATGACAAATCAGGTTCATCTTCTACAAAGTTAGTGGGGCCAGTGCTAATTTGTTAAATGGATTTTCTCCTCACTCTGCTGCTCTTCCGGTAGCGTTGACTGCCCGGGGAGAAGGTACTTGCAGGAGAGGAGAAACCAGTGTTGTCCCTTGTACTGAGTGAAATTTCATCTATTTTAAAAGATATGGAGTTATAGTACACAGGGTTCGTGTGACAGATCAGCGTCTCATGGTGCGATATTGCTGGGCTGTCGCAGAAATGAGATCTGTAGCACATACAGGTGCAGAAGGACCCAGCTCTTGAGGGTGGGTTGGAAGCTCTGGGCCGATCCCTGTCTGAGTCTTCCTGCATGAGAGGAATAAGGTTAATCTGGCTTGTCCTGTCCCCCAGTGGAAGGAAAATGGAGCTCCGGCTTCTGCTTATCAGACTCGACTGCAGGTGTATGTTGTTCTGAGCTCTCCTTAAAGAAGCTCTTTCCTCTGCGTCACGTCGCTCATCTTCAGAATTCATGGTCAAAAAACGGAGAACAACCAAGTTCAGGAAAGCCCCGATGACAGTCAAGCCCACCAGTATGTACATAAAACTAAATGCCACGTAAGGTGGTTTCTTCTGCAGGGCTTCGTTTTTCTGCAGGGCTACAAAGTCACCAAAACCTATGGTGGTGAGAGTGATGAAGCAGTAGTAATAGGAGTGGAAGAAGGTCCAACCTTCAAAGTACGAGAAAGCTGCTGCCCCGATGCCCAGCGTTCCGATGCAAGACAGAAAGCCAACCAAAACCATATTTTCCATCGACACCTCGGTTTTTCTCATGTGGAAACATCTCTTCAGTTTTTTTAAGAGGAACCTGACAAAGGTGTTCATCCGCTCTCCCAAACTCTGGAACATGACCAAGGTAAGAGGAATCCCGAGCACCGCATAGAACATGCAGAACACTTTCCCGGCGTCAGTCCCTGGAGCGGCATGGCCATAACCTGAGACAGAAAGGGTAAGAGATTGAGTTGAAAAATACCCTGTGCAGATAATATATATAGCATTTATGAACCGTGAAAGAGGTTTATTAAGTAACATCAAGCTCAATATTTGGAACCCATGGCTATCCCACTAACATTAAACCCAGCAATCCCTGAAGGAATTAGACGTATTTGGAGAGTAACTGTGAAGTCAGAATTATCCTTGAACCTATATCATAGACACTGACACTGTAGAGCAGTGGTTTTAACAATTTTAGCTCACCCTGTATTTGGGGGGCCCCTTCGTTTAAAACAGGTTTACAGACTTATGAAAATATTGCCAGTCGGCCATAGTTACAATAACAACTAGGATAGTAAACTGACCTTCACGCTAGGCTTACAGGTATGTCTAGAAGAGCAAATAGGCCTTTCTCCCCTAGTTTTTTCTTTGTTGCTCCTCAAGCTGAGCAGCCCCAGTCATTGAATCCAGATGCCCAAAGGGGGCTGCCCCCATGGTGTCAAAACCACTGCTGTAAAGTGTGATAATACAACACATTTGTACCTATACCTGTATGGATGGCTTGAACAACAGAGCTGCTGCTTTATAACCCACCACAACTGGCATTGTGGGTAGTCCACTGGCTGCATTTATGAGCTATGGGCAACTTCCAATCAATGTGAATGGATATCACCACTAACACCAAGGGGCTGGTTTGAATTCCAAAGTTTTGCATCATTAAAAAAAAAACAATGGCATCATAAAAAACAAGTTGATGGACCTGACTGACTTTGTAATAGATTCTACACAGATTTCCTTTTGATCCATGCAGTGCCGAATGTTGTCCAGCAGCAGGACAAGATCATAGGGTTGTGGTTATGTTTTAAGATAGACAGGTGAGAACATTGGATTTAGGTTATTTTCCACGCCTCGGCTGAAGGTCAAGAGGTCTTTCTCTTCTAACTCCATTCTTGCTTAATTGTAAGAACTCCCATAATGCACCAACAACAGCCGATACCCTTGTGGGACATCCCATAAATACAGTCCAGAACCCCTGACACTGCAGCCACATTAATAAGTGTACATGCTGCATGATATGGCTTGTGTTTCCTAGCCAACGCTGGAGCTCTCACAGCCCAACACAAGCAACGGAGCTTTTTATAAACCTAGAAAAAATGTGCTAGATATCTGCTTATTTATAGATGCTACCAAAAGCCTCCGAAAATAATTTCCCTTTTCACTTCATGCCATCTGCAGAGAGGAAAAGAAAAATATGCCAAAAAATGACTGTAAATTACAAGGATTAGGACCAGTGGCAGCCGGCTGTCAGGTTAAATATTTGGCGCATTTATTTATATACTGAAATATGCCCAGATGTATTGATTGAGGTGGTCCCTAAATACTACTGACAATGAGAGAGACTGATCGGTCTAATAAATAAGGGAATCAAATCTAATCCTGTATTCAGTGCCGGATGAAGAGAAATCCTCATGATGGATGCCATCTCAGGTTTATCACCAACTGGGGGTGGATTTATTATTCAAGAAAACAAATGTGAAAGAGATAAATTACAAGAATGCAAAGAGAAAAAGCTCAATTTGGCCTACTGTGTGCTGGACCAAATCAAGCTGATCCAATCGCTGGTCCTAAAACCAATGATTGGATCATACCTTGGGACCGATGCAGAACCCTTGGAAGAGGACCACATTAATAACTCTATGCAGACCCCTTGGAGGAGGACCACAGCAGTGACCCTATGCAGACCCCTTGGAAGAGGACCACATTAATGAACCAATGCAGACCCCTTGGAAGAGGACCACATCAGTGACCCTATGCAGACCCCTTGGAAGAGGACCATATCAGTGACCCTATGCAGACCCCTTGGAAGAGGACCACATTAATGACCCTATGCAGACCCCTTGGAAGAGGACCACATTAATGACCCTATGCAGACCCCTTGGAAGAGGACCACATTAATGACCCTATGCAGACCCCTTGGAAAAGGACCACATTAATGACCCTATGCAGACCCCTTGGAAAAAGACCACATTAATGACCCTATGTAGACCCCTTGGAAGAGGATGACCCAAGTCACCTGGTGGGATTTTCAGACCTGCCTAATAGATATATGGCTAATTTTTGATGGTGGAAGTGCCATACACAGGCAAATAAGCTGTAAGGGCAAAATCAGCCATGTAAACCTGGTCTTTATCTGTCAGCACCCTGACTGGCCAAGATTATCATCTTAACCAATCAGGCTGCTAAAGAGTCACACTTGTCCCTTCCCAAGACCATGTAGAGCAAACCTAGGCTGGTGGGGTATTGGAATTAATGAGGCTCAGGAACAGAATCAACTTGATTGGGAGGGCTGGTATTAGTTTCAGCTAGGCAACTGTCATGCCTCTATACTGCATTCCTATAAAGGGCAAATAGCAAGAATGCCAATAATGGCACATATTTTTGGTGCTATTTACACATAAGCAAGGCGGTGGAGATGGGTGACTGAACCTTTCCCTCATATCTACATGAGCTGATTGCTTCCAGCAGGATTTGCTCAGTGCCTTTTTCAGAAGATTGCCTGGAATGATGTGTGCAGATCAGAGAGAATGTGAGAATTACTGCATGCCTACCAATACATTTCCTTAGGCGAAATACATGTGGCCAATTATGAGTGGAGTGCGGAGATAATAATGGCACTTTCGGCTCAAAGTCCCTCTCCTTTATGGAAGCAGCAAGAATCCTACACTGAGATAGGATAATATACAACATAAAGCTCTGCAATTTATCCATTTGTATAACCCATAGTAACCATACAAGAAAGATACAGAGCACACAACTGTATGTACAATGCCGAGGTGCCTATATTTCTTCCTACACTCACTAGACTCCACAACCTACAGCTATAGACTGGGTGGCACAAGTACAGTCACCATATAGTGTCCCCTCTTTACATTCTTAAGACTATTCCTCCAAGGTTTTGGGTATTGGGGGCACCTTAGAAGATTAGCTGTTGGGCGGGGTTAGTGCTAGATCAATCAAACTGTTTTTTTTGGGGGGGCCAGATATGACCCTCCTACTTTTTGTTTCACTTACATAGAACCCATAACTGCTTACACTGGTTTCAATCATAAGAGAAGAAGTTTGTTTACCCTACTATATAAATATATATCTAAAACAATGTGTATGCAGTCTCCTTTTGAATAACATTCCCCCACTATATTCAGCAGGGCTGGAACTGGGGTTGGGCAAGAGGGACATGTGCCAAGGCAAAGGTGGGGTGCTAGGCACATACGTCTTCTGCTTGTCTACCCCTAGTTCAGGTTTCTGTAAGGCTGAGGGAATAGCAGCATTTGTGTCTGGTGGTGATGGGCAGAATTGGGGGACAAATCCCCTTCTCATGATTTGCAAACCCCCATGCTTGTCACCTTGCTGTGGAGAAGGCAACCAAGGGAAGGTTTTAGACTCAGGTGCCCTTGCTATTTATTGTGGAAATTACGTTGAGCCCTATATGTCATTCACCAGGCTTGAGCATCTCAACCAAGATGTCAGCTAAACGTATGTCTGGGTCTTGTTGTCTCTTGGGAAAGATCTGCTCATGTAAACAAATTGGGCTAAGTGGTTTTGTGAAAAACTCAGGAAAAAAGACGGCACTTCTGAAAGTTGGGATTTATTGGGGTTCCTGCAAGTAAACCTTGCAGGAACCCCAATAAATCCCAACTTTCAGAAGTGCCGTCTTTTTTCCTGAGTTTTTCGTTGAATTCACAGTGGGGACACTGTTGGACTGTGCACCTGAATCGAGGGGGGGAACGGTGAGCAGTGCGATCCTTATCTCTTTTTCTACTAAGTGGTTTTGTGGACATAAATATCTGATTTTAAGTGCAAGGGTCAGCCAATGGCGCTGAGCACATGGATAAAATTACCGAGGGGGAAGTATGAGTTTTGCTTTTATCTGCCAGTTACTGAAAATGCAAAAGCCGAGAAGCTTTTTAGATAAACCGCTGCTGGATCAGGTACATTTGGTCCTCAAGAAATTGTACTACTAAATATAAATAAGCTGCAGTGGGTTATTCATTATTAAATACGTGTCTTTTTGAAAACAAGAGACGGTGAAATGGTCTTATCCTACACAACAAATTGTCCAATACTCTGCTTGCCTTGCGCCCCAAAATATTCCTACTGACTGCCAAGCAAATACCTCAACCATTGCAAAGGTACCAGGATACCTGCTGAGCTCCCCAAAGCAGTCACCTGGGGAACAATAGCCCATAGATAATGTAAATCATTAATAAGTCTTGTTACCTTAGTATTGTATAAGATTTTTTTAGAGAAATAGCAGAAATTGTAATGTGAAAACATGGTTAATATAATCCTCATCCAGATGGATTCCGTGATTATTTATTGCTGGAAAACAGAGGGAAGAGGATGACTTATGGGTTTAAAGCTAATAATGGGCTGCTTTGTGCCTGAGATGGTAATTATACTGTAGAAAGGAGAACAGAGCTGCTACTGTAAATGAAAAGTAATGTTCGAAGTCACCCAGGAGTTCCATGTCCACTACCAGTTCTATAGTGGTGATGAAGGATCAAGATACAGAAAATGGTGATGAAGGATCAAGATACAGGGAATGGCGATGAAGGATCAAGATACAGGGAAGGAATAAGGTTTATGTAAGACCTCCATCTACATTGGGCATTGGCCATTGTGTCATTGTCCTTAGGATGGGAAGCTGTTATTGGAAGAAGGAGTCATGGATCTGAAGCTCTGAAGCCTTGCAAGGGACCATTTAAGACCTGCTATGGTCATTCAGTATCTGTGTCAAACTGTTCGATCTATGCATTCTGGGCCAGCTGATAAAAAGAATGTTCTACTAGGCTTTGTCACTACCAGAAAAGAATCCACTTTCTCCTCCTAGTTTGGAGCCCACATCTTTTCCAGCAGGGTTGCTTTGCTAGATCTCTAGAGCTCATTCTGAAATTTTAGAATGGATTATACTACTGATCCCCAATCAGTGGCTCATGAGCAACAACGACTTTCTTCGTGGCCTCAACACAGATTCCCTGTTTGAAGGCAAGTTTTGGAGACATTTTAACACACCGAAGTGCCAAACAGAGCTTCCTACAGGTTTGCAGCCCACATGGCCATTCACATAGCTTATTTAGCAATATCCAGAAACTTTTGTCATGGTTGTGTGGTTGTTTTTTTACATTTGAGTGTGGCTCAATAGTAAAGGTGGGGACTAGTGATGTGTGGGTGAAGAAAAACTCAACGACCTGCACCCTAACCCCAAAATGTTGCTATCGTAGGACTCATGCCCAACTTGTACGTGCATCTTCTCATGCTATTTTTGCTTGTGCCTCTGGTTCCAAGACAGGTGTGGTGGAAGAGTTTAGTTCCATAGTCTGACCTGTACCCAACCCGAACCCACAATGGGTGCCAAATTTCAACATGAACCCACCCAACCAGTGTTCAACCCTCAGGTCACCAAGGCATTCAGCCTGCAGGGTCTTTTGGACCCTGCAATTAAAGCCACAGAAGGCAACCAGTGAGACTATGAGCAACGTTCCTACTGTATGTGCCCCAGTCCTGTGTCCTGTATTATTAAGCAGAATGCTGGAATAACCAAGACCCCTCTTACATGTAGAACTGAACAAACACTTCCAGCTCTGGTCTCCCAGCCAAAAAAAAAACGTATTTAGAAATATTTACCTTTTGGGTTACAAAACCATCTATCATTAAAGCTCCACAGGCAAACACATCCCCTTAATGCTAAACTTAGACTTAGACTTTCCGTATACGCAAGTGGAAGATTACATTGTCCGTCCTCTTATGCATTAATGTCTGACAGATGGTGCAGCATATGGGATCCAAAAATGTTCACCTGCCTCTGTTTGCAAAGCCCGGTGATTGTCCCAGAGAGACGGAGGGAGTAATCTTTGCTTCAACAACTGAACAGATAAGATGCACTTGGCACGTCTTGTTTGCTTTATTAACACGAGACTCTGACCAACCTTATTTTTCCATTGGGGGCAGGATTAGCCGCAGAGTCAGCGTTTCTTTTCTACAGAAAAAATTTACATTTTAGGAAATTCTTACTACTATAGAAGGTCCACATTGTCCAGATTTCCCCATAGTCTTATACAGGTATGGGACCTATTATCCAGAAGACTCAGGACCTGGGGTTTTCTGTATAATGGATCTGTAATTTGAATATTCATACCTAAAATCTACTAGAAAATCATATAAACATGAAATAAACCCAATAGGCTGGTTTTGGTTCCAATAAGGATTAATTATATCTTAGTTGGGATCAAGTACAAGCGACTGTTTTATTATTACACAGAAAAAGGAAATACTTTTTTAAATTTTGGATAAAATAGAGTCTATGGGAGACAGCCTTTCTGTAATTCTGAGCTTTCTGGATAACGGGTTTCAGGTTAACAGATCCCATACCTGTCAACCATAGTCTTGTGAAATTGATATGTGGCCCTATATGGCAACTTTGGTCAAATGTTCTACATTAACAGTTATTTTCATAACTGAGACCATCGAGGCTTTGGACGATAGTCTCAGTCTCCCTTACCCGAGAGTTGCTGCTTTTCAGAGAGCCTGCAGCCTAGTATTAGAAGTCTAAAACTGCTTTTATCTCATAAGATGAAGGCAAAATGCTCATATAAGAATTTATATCAATTCATTTTTGAAGGTTTAGATACATTTTAAATTCCTTTGATGAGGAACAACAGCCCCTAGTATGTGGATAATTAAGTCCCCACTGCTTATATTTTACTTTGTGTGAGTTTGTGTTGAACAAGGTGAATGGAGAGCCCTACTTTTTACTAACAAATCCTACAATGAGTTGCCTCTTTCACTGAGCAAAGTCTTATTCGTAGGTTTAAAAAAATCTCTTTGGTCAAGTAATGGTGCTCAGTCGTAAACCAGAAACTTCATTTGGCAAATGTATCTCTATATATCTCAATATATCTTCATGCAATATTTGTTCTTGTCCAATTTTGTTTAAGAGCGCTTGTGCCAATATTGAGTTTTGTTGTCTTATTCGGGGACAGAATTCAGAATCCATAACTCCATATTGATCCAGCACAATGGTGCAGAGATGTGGATGTTCCTTTCCATCCCTCTTCTCTTCCTTCATTCTTCTCAAACCAGGGAGCTGTTTATTTGCTGCTGGAGGTTACCAGTCAAGTCCATCACAAAAAAACAAAGACAATAAAATGTTGTGAGTCAGTGTGCCGAGGCGCCACGTCTGAAGATTGATCTGCACTGTAACTTCATTTTCTTTGACTTGGACACATACAGAAGTCATTATTCTCGGTGACCTCTCCACACAGCAAGAGATTAACTGGGGAGAGGGACTACTTTATGGAGCATCATTGCCGAGTCACTTGGAGGTTACACCATGTACAGAGAGAAAGCAATAAAACTGGCCCCATAAAGAGGCTTTGTGTGTCTGGGGACCAGCAGAGAGAGAGAGAGATTGACCAGATAATGAAAAACAAAATTAGGACTGGGATTGGTGTTATTCGTTCAAGTAACCCAACTATATCTTAAAGCACCACCAAAGCATTTGAAATAACAGGTACTCATCCCAAAAGACACCATAATTGTCCTTGTTGAAATATCTACACTACACACTTTAATCCTAAATGGCCTTCAGGTTGCGCCCCAACTAGTTCTCTGACCCTCACTGGCTGGAGACCAAACAAACATGATTGGGGTCAGAACCTGAGATTTGGTGAAAAAAAAGATGGATTCCTGTTTTTGTGTTGATCCTCATCAACCAGACAGTACGGTTTTGGTGTAAAGCCTTCAGTAACAACCAAAACGTAATGGTGTACATAATGTTTGACCACCATTGGGGTTTCCTCTATATATAAGAGTTCTTCTTCAACGCTCCACCCAGGAGGAACTCGAGAATAAAGCTGATGATGCATGGAGTCAATAAAAATGGGTGCAAAGTTAGCCAGTTTGGACAATTCTTGACCAGTAAATTGACATGACGGCTCTGGGTCCAATTTTAGAAACCGCCACGTTTGCTATACAGGTATGGGACCTATTATCCAGACCTGGGGCTTTCGGGATAACTGATCTTTCTGTAATTTGGATCGTCATACCTTAAATCTAAAAGTAAATGATGTAAACATTAAATAAAGCCAATAGGCTGGTTTTGCCTCCAATAAGGATTAATTATATCTTAATTGGGATCAAGTACAACCTACTGTTTTGTTATTACAGAGAAAAAGGAAATAATGTTTTAAAATTTGGATTATCGGGATAAAATAGAGTCTATGGGAGACAGCCTTTCTGTATTTTGGAACTTATGGATCTCATACCTACCATACCGTACTATGGTTCTTATTGTTTTGTTGACTTGGTCATAGGCTGGAACTTGATGTAGAAAAATATATCTCAATTCTGCGACAATCGCAATTGTTTTCCATAGGGGCCTGGAGAGCAAGCCCCTGAGTACAGACCCAGCCCCTGAATACAGAGCCAGCCCCTGCATACAGAGCCAGCCCCTGAGTACAGAGCCAGCCCCTGAGTACAGAGCCAGCCCCTGAGTACAAAGCCAGCCCTTGAGTACAGAGCCAGCCCCTGAGTAAAGAGCCAGCCCCTGAGTACAAAGCCAGCCCCTGAGTACAGAGCCAGCCCCTGAGTACAAAGCCAGCCCATGGGTACAGAGCCAGCCCCTGAGTACAAGCCAGCCCCTGGGTACAGAGCCAGCCCCTGAGGACCAAGCCTGCCTATATATTTGATGTTGCTCAGCGCCTCCTGGTAAATACTGATATGTACATAATGGCAAGTAAATTCAAATTCTGCTGTACATTTTCAGCACAAATATTCTGAATGCCAAGACTTTGTTCAATGGTTTTCAGACATTTATCCTAAAACGGATAGACCCCTGTCCCTCGGGCTTGAGATGACATTAGCATTTTAATATAATCCAGTCCAGGAATATCTATTGGATTGCTGGAAATGCTCCTGAGAAGAGGTTTGCAGAGATACAGTAATTGCTACATAGTGTCAGAGGGCAGACGCATGAAATATAAATGGAAAGGCTGAGATGCCACCTTCCCTCCCTGATAGGCTTCTGTTCTGCACTGGGAATCCCGACAGCAGGGAGGGGAGAAGTTACGGTTCAGCACTCACCTATAGTGGTAATGACTGTGATTGCAAAGTAAAACGATCCGGCGAATTTCCACTGCTTGCCGGCGCGGTGAGGCTCCGACTGCAGAACCACACGTTCAATCTCTCGATAGTCCTCGTCGGTGAAACCGTATTTATTTTTCAGGTTCGCCCTCTTCTCCTCCAAAATCCTCTTCCTGGAGATCTCGGACTCCGACTCGAGAGCGTCGAACACAGCGGCTCCCACCAGCAGATAGGAGAACATGCAGAGAATGAGAGACAGGGTCCTTATGTTCTGCTTCTTCATCGTGTGCAGCAATTGGGCTAAACTGGACTTCAACATCAACCTGGGGGTGCGGGAATCTCTCTCCCTTAGAATCTGTGACCAGGCGAAGTTTGCACGGAGCCTATTGGACGCGTCTCAGCTCATGTCTGGAAACACAAAGGAAAGGGCAGGTCAAACTGTGTCTATCTGAACTACAACTCTCAGGGTTTTAACACAGTGGAGACCAATATTCTGTATACAGCTGCTTATAGCCTGGCTGGTGCAATGAAACATTTGCTGGAATTCTAGGTTATTGGTTAGAACTTTTTTTTTATTTCTAGGGTCGGCATTTTCTCTTTCAGGGAATGTAAGTCATGAAATAATATTTGTCCATAGAGTTGCCTTGTGCATGGAGCTGCTGTACAATCCCCAGTATAGAGCAGGCCTATTTGCACCTATTTAGTCTTGTCCTCTCTCCCTAAATAACTGTATTGACCATACTGTCCATATACTGGGGGAGAACAGATCCATATGAGCCTTGTTTATTAGCAATGGGGCAATTAGTTTCTTAGCTGTAACCATTAGCAACCAATTTGACATTTGTTCTCGTTATTTTAACTGCGCTTGACAGCTCACAGCTAATTGTTGATTGGTTGCTACGGGTTACAGCAGTGGAGCAAATTTACACCTATGTTGATTACTCAAGGCGACGTTTGGGGCACAACTGCCTCCTGCACATTAACAGACAGGGGCAGATTACAATAGGGCATCATTTTTTTTTTTGACAATCATGGGATTTGGTTCTGCAGCTCTGGTTGCTAGGGATGCTCTTTCCCTGGCAACCAGGCAGTGGTTTGAACTACAGGCTGGAAAATGATTAGGGGAGGGTTGAATCTGCTTTCTGTTTGCTGGGGCTTGATCCGCTCTCGGCAACCAGGCGGTATTTTAAATTTCAGATTAGAGAGAAACGAAAATGACAAAACGAACCAATTGCAAATTGCCTCCGACCGGAAATATCTACATATTAATAAATGTTTCAAGGGTCCGTCTGTTGCTGTCCGTCATCCCCTCCCCTGGCTCCTCCTGCTCACTAACCCTTGCCAACGTTTCAACCAACCCATGGGTCTTTTGTCTTTTCATCTTCCCTTTGTCCTGGAATGCCGGCTCACCCTCCCATCACTAAAATAATAATGGAGCCCCAGTGTGTTAAAGGTATGTCACTGAGGGCCCCTATTAATCTTGTGGGGCCCCCATACTAGAAAGACAGCAGGGCCCTCCCCCTAGGTGGTCCCAATTACTTTCCCCACTGGCCATCTGACTTTCCTGGGTTGTGAACCCCACCAGGTAATATGGGGCCTCAATGTTAAAAAAAATGCTTTTGCAGATGTGGTTCCTCCACTAATCCACTTAGGGCGCACTCCATAGTTGTGTTCCTTGGGGGTCTGGAGAGCTCAGTCCCTAAGTACAGTTCCCAGTGTCAGCCCCCGAGCACATTGCCACCCCCTTAATACAGTGCCAGCCCCTGAACACAGTGCCAGCCCCTGAACACAGTGCCAGCCCCCAGCTAAGGTGCCACCCCAAAGCACAGTGCCAGCCTCCAAGTACAGTTCCAGCCCCCGAGCACAATGCCACACCAGCTACAATGCCATCCCCGAGTACAGTGCCAGCCCCCGAGCACAATGCCACACCCAGCTACAATGCCATCCCCCCGAGTACAGTGCCAGCCCTCGAGTACAATGCCATCCCCCGAGTACAATGCCAGCCCCCGAGTACAATGCCAGCCCCTGAGTACAGTGCCAGCCCCCAAGTACAATGCCACACCCAGCTACAATGCCAGCCCCTGAGTACAGTGCCAGCCCCTGAGGTTGAAGCCTCCCTATATATCAATGTTGCACAATGTCTCCTTATGTTTAGGAATAATGACACCCAGAGAGTGATGTATATAAATATATTCACAAGAATCACAAGAATACATTACACATTCAAACTCTGCTGTACATATTCATCACCAATGTGCGGAATGTTTAATATAGTTTCTGAAATAAATCCAATTAGAATCCAACCGGCTGTATGGGCCCCCCCTCCCTCCCTTCCTTGGGCTTCAGACGGGTTTTTCTATAATCCCGCCTGGGAATATATTTGGATTAGTAGAAAACTATTTACAAAAGGTTCGGCAGAATTACTGACACACAGTCTGAAGGCAGATATAAGATATATAATTGGGTAGTTACCGCAATCCCTTCCCTCCCTGGTTCCTTTTTATACGACATGGGAATTCCGGGAACAGCAGAGAGAGGAGAAGTTACAGTTCAGCACTTACCTCTAGTCCTAATCACTGTCATTCTAACGTAAAACATTCCTTTTCTGCTGCTCCCCTGCACTGTGAGGTTCCGACTGCAGAATCACTTGCTCCATCTCTCTATAGTCCTCATTAGTCTGATGCCCCCATGCTCCAGCTGTACTGAGAACTGACCATTGGCCAAACTGCCGGTCGCTACCAATATGCAGGCGTGGGGGGGAGTGATCCATATGAGAACAGATCCACATGAGCCTTGTTTATTAGCAATGGGGCAATTTGCTCCTTAGTAACCATTAGCAACCAATTTGACATTTGCTCTCGTTATTTTAACTGCGCTTGACAGCACACGGCTAATTGTTGATTGGTTGCTACGGGTTACAGCAGTGGAGCAAATTTACATTAACATACGGGGCAAAATTCAACTGAATTTCGTTTTTTCTATGTGTTTTTTTTTTTAACCATGTTAAGTTCTGCAGCTCTGGTTGCTAGGGATGCACTTTCCATAGCAACCAGACAGACTGGAAAATGATTAGGAGAGAGGGGTGAATCTGCTTCCTGTTTGCTGCCCGATGACAGATCTCAGAGTTTTAAATTAAAAAGAGAGAGAAAAAGTTGTATAACTCACCTCTGTATTAATAAAATCAGGGTCTCCACCCCCAGCCATTCATTTCTGCACTTTTATAAATAGAATACAGACACGTGAGGTCCGTGCGACCCCACTTCATGGTTTGAAAATTAGTGCCGATAATAACTCTGCCTTTTTGGTATAATAATATAAGACATGGTTCCAGTATTGTATATTAGGGAGCCTCCGGAATAAAAAAAAAACATTCTCTTGACCTCCAGGAGAATATTTGCATTATTTTTCCTGCACTGCTGGTTCAGACTATTGAAACAATTTAGCAGAATTGCCTCTTCTCGAGCCGAGACAGGTCTGTTAATCAGCCGGCTCCTGCTACTTTGTTTCATGGGTAAGAACCAGCAGTGCGGAGAATAGCAAGGGACCCACAGATAAAGGGGTGGATTATGTGGGGGGCTGTAGAGGAACCTTCACTGGGGCACAGGGAGTTACTGGGAAAACACTGGGGTGTCTGGAGGAAAGTGTATTAAGTAGTGATGGGCGAATTTGGGCGTTTCGTCAACGTTTTTTGATGCTGGCAGAAAATTTCCAACGCCAGCTTCAATTTCGACGCTGGCTTTAATTAAACCAACGCCCATTGACTTTAATGCACGTCAAATGTCACCGGCGTTGGAATTGTCTCCCTTGCATCAATTTTGACGCCCGCGAATTAATGCTGGCGTCAAAATTCACGTCTCACAAATTTGGACGCCCGTGAATTAATACTGGCGTCAAAATTCATGTCTCACCAATTTGGACGCCCGTGAATTAATACTGGCGTCAAAATTCATGTCTCACCAATTTGGACGCCCACGAATTAATGCTGGCGTCAAAATTCACGTCTCGCTAATTTTTCCGCCCATTTCCAGAGTTTCGCTGGAAATTCGCAGATTTCATGGCGAAGTGAAACGGCACAAATTCGCCCATCACTGGTATTAAGGGGGACTATTTGGTGGATTGTGGGATATTGAGGAGAAGTTGGGAGGACTTGGACAGGTTAGTATATCAGTTGGGGTGATGGGAGTTGTAGTTTAACAAGGGATGGGTCTAAGCCTGATATATAACGTATATAAAGTATATAAAAGCTTTCTTACCTTTCTCCTGTGTAGGCTGCAGGGAAGTAACACTGGCTGCTCCCGACTAAAGCTTTGCTCCTTCTCTCTAGTGGCTCCGGCTGTGTGGGGGCCCCAGGCATCACTCAAATAAACATGAATAAAATATTGTTTTTTTTCTTACATCCCAATCTCAAGGCCAACTGGGAGGTTATAGAAGGAAAAGGCACAGACGTGTAGACACACGGGGAGTTCCTGACGTTTGACTGATTGAATCCAAAGCCCCCAGGGAGGGTCCCGAGCAGCGACAGGTGGAGCCAGGGGCCAATAACGTTCCACCAATTCATTCGGCGGCACCAGGAGAACTGACCAGCGGATACACAATGGTTTTCTCTTCCATCCTATGGACTAACAGCTGTTGCTGAATTCTAACCTTGTTTAATAAGAGCGACTCCACATCGCACCCTACTGGTCAAACGCAGGATTTCTTTCAGTTATTCCTTTACTGAGATAAAGATACTTCTTCCCCCATATGTTGTACATCAGATACTTAGGGGCAGATTTGGGGAGACAAGGCCTGTTTCATTCTCCTGAAAGACCAATTTCATTTTAAATTTGGGGTGAACCTGTATTTGGTTGTTGTCAGTGATTGTTCATTTAGAAGTTGCCTTAGTGACTGACTGTACAATGAGTGTGAGCTCACGGGGCCCCTCTGGACACTACAACCGGCTATAGTGCATTTCATTCTGGAAATTAACCCTAGGACTTATTTGCTTTTGGCCAGTAACCTATGGCAACCAATCAAATGTTTCCTTTCATTGGGTAGAAAGAAGTAAATTGCTGATTTGTCCGTATCATTTATTGCCCAGGTGCAGATTTGCCCAGTGTTCATAAATGAGCCCCCCTGTGGCAAACTGACTGCAGAGCTTGCACTCGCCTGCCAATAATGTCCTGTGATTAAAGGAAACAGGGGATGTTAATGATTAATTAACTCATAGGGGCAAATTTACTAAAGGGCGAAGTGACTAACGCGGGCGGAAATTGGCCAGCGTGACGTCATTTCAAAACTTCGCCAATTTACTAACGGTCGCTGGCGTAACTTCGCTAGCGAAGGAGATAGACTCTATCGGTAATTCGCTCCCTAATGCCAGGCGAAGTTGCGCTCTGGCGAATGGACGTAACTACGCAAGTTCACGAAGATACGGATTTTACTGAACGTTACCTCTTGCGCCAGACTTGCCTTCTCCACCTCAGACCAGGCGAAGTGCAATAGAGTCGATTTCCTCAAAAAATAGTTGAACATTTTTCTAAGTCCCAAAAAATACTGGCTACTTTTCCTTTTTCAGGGTGATAGACTGAAAAATAGCGTAAATTTTTTTTGGGGTACCCGGCTTCCCCCCTACATTTCCTAACATATGGCACATAAACTATACAGTGGGCTCATGTGTAGGGCAATATAACAACTTTATTTTATTAAGGTTCCCTGGGCTTGTGTAGTTTAATGTATTTGCTGCAACATATACGTCCATTCAACTTTAACTTCCCGCTGTATGCAAATTAGCCAATGATATCGCAACTTCGCTTCGCTTGGTGCAGTAACACTAGCTCACCTTCGCCAGCGTTCAGCGCCCTGGACGCAATTTCGGATTTTAGTGAATTAGCGTTGTCCTGGCGAATCTACGCCTGCCAAAG
The DNA here is from genome assembly GCF_017654675.1 of Xenopus laevis. Lineage (NCBI taxonomy): Eukaryota > Metazoa > Chordata > Amphibia > Anura > Pipidae > Xenopus > Xenopus laevis. The sequence continues at coordinate 3,433,822 of NC_054388.1, read as the reverse complement.
TGTTGCGCCGTGAGCGAAAGCCGTTGCTGGCGAATTTTTGGAGGTTACTGAATTTGCCCGTTAGTCTGTTAAAGGTACTCACATAATAAGCCATACCTCCCAACATTTTGGAAACAGAGGGGCAAAAAGTTTTTGTGAGCGTAGCCCGGCGAAATTCTTCTTGACTACGCCCATTTTGTGGCCACACCCCCTAATTACCATGTCCATTTATAAAATTTGGCAGGTTATGAAAGTTTGAACACATTTCTATGGCTTTTATGTGTTATTACAGTTTTGCTAATGATGGTGAATTGCCCTTTAAGCTGTGAATCAGTTCTTATCTTATCTAAAACTGCTACAAAAGTATCTTAGGCATGTATTCTGGGCTCTCTGCCAAGAGCCAATTAAGTTAGAAACTTTGTATCTGTTTTCTGGCTGTTCAGTGCAGCGGATCAAAGAGAAACTGGGGACATTTCAGTACAAATCAGGGACTGCGGGTTGAGCTGTCAAAAGAGGGACTGTCCCTCTCAAAACAGGACAGTTGGGAAGTATGAATAAGCACGTTTTAGTTGGTTTACTTTGCCTTTTATGACTATTTTTTTTAAAATTGGATTTTTCTTCTGCTTTGTGTGCCGTGAGCAGGCCCGGACTGGCTACTTGTTTGTTCGGGTAATTGCCCGATGGGCCGCTCTCTAGTGAAATATAAATGGGCTACTGCCATTCACTCTCAGTTTACAGAAGGTAAAAGCTCAGCTTAGATGATTGTTTACCTTTTTATTTCTTTGCTGCTTATTTATGGGTTTTTATGCTGCTTCCTATGAGTTTTCCTTTAGGCCTATACAGTAAATATGCACGTATTGTTTACTAACCACCATTTTCTAGTTCCAAAATTTCTAGTACGTGTTTTTACATACCTCCCAACATTTTGGAAGTAAAAAGAGGGACAAAATTTTTTTTCCCGCACGTAGCGCAGCAATTTTTTGGCGACACCCCTTTCTGTGGCCACACCCCCTAATTACCATGTTTGTTTTACACATTTGGCAGGTTATGAAAGTTTGAAAATATTTCTCCTTATCTAAACTGTGTTTTTGTGTCTCAAAATTGTTACAAAGTATCTTATTTGCACCTGTTAGCTGTTCTGGGCTCTCTGCTAAAAGCCAATTAAGTGAGAAACTTGGTTTCTTTTTCTGGCTGTTCAGTGCAGAGAAAAGAGGGACTTTCCAGTACAAATGAGGGACTGCGGGTTGAGCTGTCAAAAGAGGGACTGTCCCTCGGAAAAAGGGACAGTTGGGAGGTATGCTTGTACTGTATGTTGTGAACTAGAACAGAACTGTGTAATTTAGTCACATAGAAAGGGAATATGGTAAATATGGCTGCTCCAAAAGGTTAATTTCCGATAATAACTTTTAGTTTGGGATCTGTTTAAAGAGGTAGTGACATGTTCTGATTTTAACAGGACTATGTCACCTTTGTTCTACAACTTTTATTGAAGGAGACAATTGTGTAAAAAATAATGTACCAGTACATTATACCCATTAAGATATAGAAGAATTGTGCTTAAAAAAGTAATGTTTCAGGCTGATTTATTGAATATTTCTGCAAAAACCCCTAATAATCCCTCCCTTCTCTTCCACTTGCTGCTCCCTGAATTCCCAGGCTGTGCACTCAGCTCACTGCACTGTAGGACAGGAACCAATCAGCAGCTAGCAGGACCTGATAGGGAACTGAAGCCTTTCTTGTTTGACTGCAGGGCTGTGATTGGTTGTCCCCCTTCTACTGTGCTTCAGGTATAGAACCTTAGGACACGCCCACCCCTCATTTGAAACAGGAACCAGTGAACATCTATAGGGAGCTCCAATAAAGGGGTTATTTTTAAAGATAATTAAAATTACTTATCCTATATGTCTCCTTTAACTGTAAATGTACATACATCTATGTGGGCTGCTTTTTATTCCCAGTCCGGCCCTGGCCGTGAGTGTGTAAAAGTCTCCTCTTCCACTAAAAGTATCATTTGAGGGGGGTGGGTGGTGACACTGGGGGCCTCATACAACGCTGGAATTTTGGGGTAAAACCGCTGCATTGTGGGAAGTATTCTCACTTAACATTCTTTGTCCCTTTGTTGGAAGATGCCTATATGGCTATAATTTGAATAAAGTGTGAGTGGTGTTACCATGTGACCCCCTATTCCTACTCATACCCAGCATGCCATTGGATGAATGCAAACTGTCATTTAATGATTTATATTCCCTTTTGTGATGCTGATTTTCCTTTCCACAAAAAAATAATAATTCACAACATGGACAAAGTAAAAATTTTACAACTATATTTTTTAATATAAACAATATAAACAATATATACAATATATACAGTATATACAAAATATACAATATAAACAATATATACAATATATACAGTATATACAATATAAACAATATATACAATCCAATTTTGGGGACCCTAGACACTGCTTTCAGCAAATATCATTGGGTCCTGCACAACAACATTTTCTTCTGTGGGTGTCCTTCTTCCTCCTCTTCTGCAGCACGACCAGCCCCCAACCCACCAACCCATTTGCGCATGCGCTCGGGCCCCCATATGTTTGGAACCCGGTGGGGCCCAAATGCTCCCGTCCGACCCTGACACCGCAGAAGCTTCTTAGGTCTTCTCCAAAGTGGCTTCTTTGGCAGCACAGCCTCCCCCCCTTTAACCCAGAAATCTGCTTCCTCCTTCTTCTCTGGAGCAGCTTCTTCTGCAGCGCGGCCCCCAACACCCTTTAACCCCAGGCCCGGATTTGTGGAAAGGCCACCAAGGCCCAGGCCTAGGGTGGCAGGATAATATAGTAAGTTCGGTTGAAAACCTTAAGTCTATATATAACCTGCCTAACTGACAGTTGATCCAGAGGAAGGCGAAAAACCCATCTGAAGCCTCTCCAATTTGCCTCAGAGGGGGGGAAAATTCCTTCCTGACTCCAAAATGGCAATCGGACCAGTCCCTGGATCAACTCAAACAGTGGGAATTTGAGGGAAAAACAATTTCTTGTGTGCCAATCCCCAGTGCTCCAGAACTGATTAAAATAAAGGGAAAGGGGCCATGAACGACAGCAGGCCTAGGGGCACCCGCTATGTAAATCCGCCCAAGTTCTACGCACAAATCGCTTCTTTGTTTTTTCTTCGGAGCGGCTTTTTCGTTTCTTCTCCAAAGCAGCTTCTTCTGCAGCATGGCCGACCGCCCCTTCTACCCAGAAATCCCCCAGGCCTATAACCACTGTCGCCCCTGTGCCTCCCTGATGGTGACCCTTTCCCCACTGGAACTAGGGTCGGACTGGGCCGGCAGGGCACCGGGAAAAAACCCTGTGGGCCCTGCCTCCCTTTGTCTGAGGTTGCGGGAAAGCGGAAGCGCATAACCACAGCTCCGCGCGCATGCACACGAACGCACTGCACATGCCGGCACGGCAGAGAGGTCGTGGGTGTCCTTCTTTCCACCTCTTCTGCAGCACGGCCAGCCCCCCCGCCCCCCCAACCCATTCACACATGCGCTCGGGCCCCCATATGTTGGAACCTGGGTGTGGCCCAAATGCATCAGTCCGACCCTGACACCGCAGAAGCTTTTTAGGAATTCTCCAAAGTGGCTTCTTTGGCAGCACAGCCTCCCCCCCCCCCTTTAACCCAGAAATCTGCTTCCTCCTTCTTCTCTGGAGAAGCTTCTTCTGCAGCGCGGCCCCCAACACCCTTTAACCCCAGGCCCGGATTTGTGGAAAGGCCACCAAGGCCCAGGCCTAGGGTGGCAGGATAATATAGTAAGTGCCTCCCTGATGGTAACCTTTTCCCCACTGGAACTAGGGTCGGACTGGGCCGGCAGGGCACCGGGAAAAAACCCTGTGGGCCCTGCCTCCCTTTGTCTGAGGTTGCGGGAAAGCGGAAGCGCACAACCCCAGCTCCGCGCGCATGCACACGAACGCACTGCACACGCCGGCACGGCAAGGGGGTCGGTGGGGGGCCCTGGGGCAGCAGCCCCGATGGGCTCTGGGCCCCCCAGTCTGACCCTGACTGGAACCATCATGGCTGCGGATCGCTAGGACACCATAAAGGATCATCCATGACTGTAGCTGGAAAAAACAAAGAAAATTTGTCAGGAAATGCGTTTTTTAAAAACGTTATTCATAAGAAACCTTTTTGCCCCTGCTCCCTATTTAGTAATCAGCCTAGATACTAAAGATATGACTAGATCCCTACATTCTTACAAGATCTGAGTAAGAAATGCGACAAACTGAGTGGCCCCTGGGGATGGTCAGTGACAGGCAGGAGGCGGGGCCAAGTAGTTTTGCCTTGGACACCAACAGATATTACTGAGCCAATTCTAGGGGACTATTATATCAATACTGACACCTGCACTGAAAGCAACTGCCAATGACATGATATAAAGACTTGTCTAAGTGTGAGAAGGGCAATTTCTGGATACTAATTGCCATGTTTTTTTCCAATAATGCCACGTTCCCCCCTAGAATTCCAAAAACTATAATATTACTCATTACTATCATAATATCACTAATAAACACATTTGAACTTAATAAACAAAATAGAATTAATAAGCTGAAGTTAAAATGATATACTTACCCTTTACTTGATGGTTGGGAGATGGACTGTAGCTCTGAGAAGGATGAATAAAATAAGATACGAGCTCTAGTTCAGATGAAAGGTGACTAAAGGCACATCTTTCGATCTTTCCCATTTCTCTAGACTTGATTGTGATTGTCCAGGGCTATAATAGAAGGAGACAAGCGAAAAAAATGTTTTTTTTATCTTCAATAATTCCAATGTGACTGTGATATGTTTAAAACACACATTAAACAGTTGAATTATTAAATGCTCTTACCGGGATTATTCAACGGTTTTGGCATATTCTGTTAACGCGTATTTGACCTGATCAGCCTCTGGTTGTTCCATTATAAAAGGATGGCCAAGAAGTTGTGTGGCTGTTGGTCTTTTCTTAGGTGATCTAATCAGGCATTGGCCTAAGAAATCCACAAAATCGTAGCTCCTGAAATACAGATACAAATAGAGTAAATATTCATCTTTAATGTTATCAAGAATCTATTGCTTTTCTAATAGATTATAAGCCTTGCCCCTGTGTGTGTAACACTTCTACATACTCTTGCCAATAGCAATCCTTTATCAAAATGATGGAATATAATATAATACGTATCAGTCTTTGACAACAGGTTCAAGTAAAATGACATAGGGAGGTTTGTAGAATAACTTACCACATGTGTTCACGTTTGAGACTTGGGGGTTCGCATATGTAAATGAGGTCCTTGGCTTTAGACCTGGTCATTCTCTCGTAAGCTAAAGGAGGTAAAACAGAGTATTAAAGACACTGATGATAAAATGTTACTGTATATAGCGGAGAAGCAGAAATACTATTCTGTGTAAAGCTGCTCAAAGTCATACCAACCCTAATACACCGGCCTGGAACCCTGCCTGCTCCCCAATACCCACCCCCCTCTATAGCTTATTAGAGAGCAAGCGGGTGCAAAGCAGCCAGGTGGATAAATAAATGTCATATCTGGAAACAAAGTTGCCGAATATGAATATTTGTACAATTGTATTTGAATTAGTAGACTCTGAGCAAAGCAATAGCAATAAAGGCAATAGCTGCAATATTTGTGGTTTACTTACGTGACTCTCCATCTGCCATCTCTATGAGGGTAATGCCAAATGACCAGATGTCGCACTGGAAATAAACAAAGAAAATGGATTGGTGACTTATATACAATCTACAACTGTGGGGGCTGATGAATTAGATATCGCAGTCGTACATGTTCCAGACTAAAGTCAATGAACACTAGGGCCACTGAATGCAAATTATTTACAGAACCAATGAACGTACCTTGAAGTTGTAGGTCTGTCGCCAGTTGTATCTGCAGCCAATGACTTCGGGCGCCATCCAATAGGTAGTTCCGCGGGCACCTATGATTTTCTCGTCTATTCTTTCCAACTGCACGGCCAATCCGAAATCAACTGAAATAGCAGCACACATAACATAGTTCTGTTAGTATGGGAAACATTATAAAGCATATCCTTATCATTTCCCAAGGGAGTTGAGTAGCTCAGCTCTGACTTCCACAGAGCAAGGGCTGAATTTAGAAATCTGGGGTAAGGAAGACGTTAACCCCTGTCTCCTCCTTAACAAGAGTTGGGGATCATTCCATAGAAATATGTTTGTTTGTTGATCAGAAGAAGATGTGGTGTCTTAAGTTGGCCATAGACGCAAAGATACGATCGTACGAATCCTCGATTGGAGTTCGGTTCGCTTGGACGATCAGTCAGGTTATAAGATTTCCGACGGCTGACGTAATATCTCTGCGTGATATCGCTGTGAAATTCCCAGTAGAATCTGTCGCCATACTTTTGCACGATTGCTGTGACGGGCAGGACATCGGCTGGTTTGTTCTCTTTGCTGCTTTATTTTATCTGATTGGTTAGTGGCAGGTCGGGAAATGGCACCGACCAATCATTCGTCCGACATTCTGCTTGTCTATGGCCAGCTTTAGTCTTATTACAACTAGAGTATATAGACCCCCCACTTGATATCCCCCCGCACAGGAAGAGTCAGTGATTTACTATAGCAACACCCACCCTCACTCCACACAAAGAATATAAAATTTTACTTACTGATCTTGAATGTCCCATGACTGTTTAGTGTGATATTCATTGATTTGATATCACGGTGGACAACACATTTATTGTGCATGTAGTTCAAGCCCTAAAAAGATAACAATCCTGGGATGAGTCTCCATTAAGAAATCAATAAACTGTGGATTCATCTCAAAACAGACATTAAAATGGGGGAACCATATAAATAGGCCCACGTTTGTGTTAAAGGGAGGCGTTCTACCAGTTACAACTTCTGGACTGGGCAAGAGATGGAAGGGCTGTCAATTCTTAAAATCCACCTCATGTCTTCGCATTAGTGGTATGTGTGGGGGGCGGGGCAAACAGACCATAGCTGTCCCTGGTTTTGATTTTTAAGATGGCCATACATAGGCGGAAAAATCTGGTTGAAAGACCAAAGTCTGGGGGCTTATTGGCCCGTGTATGGGGCCTCAGAGGGCTTCCCTCGATCAAAATCTGGTTGAGAGTCGGGCAGATGTTGATCGGACAGGGGTAAAAATCCAGACGGCCCTCCAGTATAACTTTCATTATGATCCGACCATTAGGGCCCAAAAATCGGATCAGCCCGATATCACCCAACTCATTTTGGGGAGAGATCCGCTCGTTTGGTGACACTGCCAAGCGACTGGATCTCTCTGTGTACGACCACCTTAATTTCTGCACCTCACCATGAATGATTGATATAAATATGAGTGAAAGCAACATTAGGGCTGATGATGGTTAAACAGGCTTACCTCTAGCACTTCTCTAGCGATGTACCGGATACAGACCTCTGAGAGGGAGTATATTAACATGCTCCTTCAATTAGTTTCATCAAAGATCCCCCCCTACAATATTCCATCGTGAACTAGAATAAATAAAAGAATGAAGAACAAATAAGAATGTCACCAGCTTGACTACAAATATTAACATCACCGTACACACACACCTCTTCCTATTTTGTCTTTAATTTACCCCCTAGCGCTTTACTGGATTTATAGTATTTCCCCTGTTCAGTAGCTCCAATCAAACTTCATTTACATTGGAGTAAAAGTACAATTTTATTTTCTAAATCTGCCCAAACCCACTTTTATACAAATAGACTGTTCCTTAGTCGGTTGTACCTTTACTTTGCTAGAACGATGTTATTATGAATATTCTCTTACCATAATTGGGCTTGCTTTCTGGAGTGACGTAGATCATTGTGTGAAATGTTTTCACAATGTTTTTGTGACCGAGAGTTTCTTCATGATCTCAATCTCCCTGCAATTCCAGATTTCTCTGGGGTCTCTCTATAGAACAAGAGAATTACGTTTAGAAAATTATAAGATCTTGTCGGGCGCTGGGCGTGTTATTTTTTGCTGCAGAAATGACTAATTAAAGGAAATGTATTTATTCTGAATAGATAAATATTTGCTAGAGAACAGCTGAGAATAAAACATATAAAGCCTAATATATTAGCATATCACTCAACTCACAGTGGCAGCAGTAAAGTGTAACTGAGGTTTATAGAGTGCAAGTCATCGATGACTGGGGGGCAGCTGGGAAACTGACAATATATCTAACCATTTCAGGATTTCAAAATTAAATATAAAATCTGTTTGCGATTCTTTTTGAAAACGGATTTCAGTTGCTGGAAGTCTGCCGGAGCAGCACTATTAACTGATGTGTTTTGAAATAACATGTTTTTCCTATGACAGTATCTCTTTAATTAACAAATAATAATGATAATTAGTATTAGCAGCTAATTGTTATGTGTGCAATGTTCTTCAGATAAACATAGCAATGAATTTTAACTTTATTACCTTTTCGATTTCTGTGATTTTAAGGCCCACACGGGGATCCGCGACTTTTTGTTTCATGACCTTGGTAACACAATCAGAAACGGTTTTTTGTCTTCAACTCAGAATTTCAGAGCTGTCAATGGATCATAGGAAGGCAGACACCGTCTTATACTAATACGTTGGGTTGGCTCTATATTAAGGGATTTTTGTATTAAACACGAGGTTTGAGAATTAGTGGGTAACTGCATTTTCAATAAACCATTTGACGTTATTGGAGCTTTTCCACAAGAGACTTAACCTTAAACACAGTTTCCAAATCTCGCTCCAAGTTTTCTTCGCAGCCATAAAAATTGATTGAGGATCTAAAAAATATCAGATATAGAAGAGCTAAATATACAGGTGTAAGGGAATATGATGACTTTCTGTATAATAGTAACGAAGCAAGGAACGTGGGGGGAGTCAATAAATTAAACCAAAGGATTTTGGGCTGCTTTTATTTACAATTATTGGGCTCATCGTATTTTGTAAGCAAAACTAAGCTCTTTAACTACAACTTATATGGATGAAGGAGCATTTTAAGGGTTAATTATAATAAACCAAAAACACCAATCAGATATTTGTTTCAAACAGGTAAAAGTAAATCTCGCTTGCTGATGTTGTAGGTATGCAATGGGTTAGCAGATCAGGTGCAGTTTGGTACTGCACTGACTGATATAATATAATTATAATATAATACATTTAATTTTAACATAATAGGAAACATGTTACTTTTTTATAAAACCACTGTGATTCTGCGAGCTGTTATTCAGAAAACAAAACACATTAGTATTTTTGCCAAAAGAACCCACATAAATATAGGAGTTCCGATAATCTCTGCTGCTCAACTTTTTATTAACAGATGAGCCATTATATATCCTCTTCTGAGTGAGGCTGAGCTTTAGCTACCTGCCTTCTCATCTAATACTGAATGATTTATGTTATATTTTAGAGCAGGGCTCAATCATGGGATCCATTCATATCACTAGGGAATTTCCCAGAAAAGTCGGCGCCAACATTCTGACCTGATTATTCCACTTATGAAGAATGAGAGGAGATATTTGCACTTACATTGGATTTCTAGAAATCTGAGCTCTGACTTCATCCTATGCCTACAAATATAAACTATAACTAAGGCCATAAGCTGGGGCTCATACAAAGGCCAATACATTTTACATTACCACTGGGGTTGAAGAGGCTGCAGTTTGGGCAGCTTAAAATGGGGGCTGGTAGGTTAAAGATTTATATAAAATTCCATAAGTTTCCTATGATCCTGTGTTGGCTGTAGGAGGTTGGAAATACCTCACATAGTGAAGGAACTAGAGGTTGTGCCTCTTGCTCTGAAGGATCTTCAGCCCTTAAAGGAAAGGAAAATGGCGTTTAGTCAGGTTTGTTACAAACATTAATGTGTAAATTATACATAAATGTACTATCCAAGCCCTTCTTTTATCTAAGCCCATAAATCATTTGATTGGCCCATAACTTTGTAGTTGGATTAGGGCAGGCAGGGGACATAAGGAGGTTAAACAACAAAATGTCTGGCTTGTGATCATGATACCAAATGAGTATGTTGGGAGTAACATCCATTTTTCCCATTTGGATCAGTGGCCACGATACTTTATATTTGGGATTAAAGTTGACCTGTGAATAGGGCCATTTGCAGTTCTTGGGGACACCATTTATGTGTTTTATTCATATAGTTTTGATCAGTTGATCTGCTTTTGCATTCCACCCTTCGCCATGCCGCAATGCAAGTTGTAGGGAATCCTCTTTCTTATAATCTTAGCTTGTTAGCAATATGGAAGATTCGTTGTCCTTAAAGAAAAGAGAGTATAATTAGATTTTGGCACACAGGGCATTTCTGCATATAATGATAATGACTGGACGTGCATGCAACAAGTGATACAAAGGGATTTAGTGCATGGCATTAACGACTAAGGAACTAGGCGGCTATATAATAAATGGAATGATCGTTTTACTGTAAGGGTTTTGAGTTATAACTCACTTCAAGAAAAATCAAAGAATTGGGGCAAAGCAAATCTAAAAAACACGGGGTAAAGGATTTGGAAATATTGAGATGCACTTTTTTCTGTGCTACTTCATCATACATGTGATGTTCTGATGTTTCCTCTGACGATTCGATGTTTTGGGCCGATTTTCCCGATCGCTGAGCAAAAAACTGTTGTTGAGATTACAGGCACAAAAGGACAGTGAACATCAGAAAATGCAAATATCATACTGAAGTGATGTGCTAATTCAAACTTGTGTCCCAGACTTACATACAATAAACCACCCTCTCCCACCCTAAATGAGGTGTTTGGAATGAAGGGCACGAATGGGCTGCAGTGTAGAACTGAATGTCGGGAGAGGGGGTCTGACCGGGGATGCCCATGAAGGTCAGAGCCACGGGTTTTTATCCGGTGTTGCGGTGAGTCTGACCCTGGAAGTTATAATCAGATTTATGGCACCATACAGGCAATTTTCATAAAAGCTTTACTGTGCTGGATACTATGGCTGGGTGCGTGCAACAGAGTGATTACAAATTTAGTGGATCGGGCATATTATTTTACTGAGTAAGGTTTTCACTTATGACTTCAACACAACAAAGAATTTGGTCAACAACACTACTAAAAACCACGATTAAAGGATTTAATGTTTGAGATGCACTTTTTACTCTGTGCTACTTAATATCACATGTAGAGGGTTCGATGTTTCCGATGTTTCCGGCAATTTTCCGGATTCATGAGGCAAAAAACTGTTGAGATTACAGCAAAAAGGGACTAGTTGGAAACATCCAGATAAATGCAAATATCATACTGATATGATATATTATATGTCCCCATAGTGGAATGCTAACTTAATGGGTTAGGGGCAGACAGGAAGCCGGAGATTCAACTTAAACCCCATTATTGAGAGTTGTCTTTCTATTGGGATTGACCCATGTCCTCCCTAGACCTCTGGACTAGATCTTTTTCATTTCTTAGGAGCATTAGTTATGATTTAATGCCATGAAAATGAATATTAGCAGGGTTCTATAATGAATACTTATATAAAAAGATAGGTTGTTGGGAAAGAAATTCAGTTTTTTTATGTTACTCTCTTCCTTCAGCATCATCTTCATTTTTCGATGGTTCTCTTCTCTCTAGCAAAAAAAAGAAAGCAGAGGTTATTTAACTGATGCGTAAAGTAACATTCTTGTAATTCTATTGTGTTTTAAAAGTGTTCAAAAGAAGAAGCAGAGAGAAAGTACAAGGTTGCTTAGAATTACATATGACATTCTTCAAAGGTGATGAGAAGTTTTAGTTTAAGGGGAATTCATTATGGGAGTGTGTATGGTAGAATACTTATTTGCTTTATGCTAACTTACAAATCAAAAAAACTGCAGGTTGTGATGTTTCCTGGTGATTCTGAGAAGGCTTTTTCTATCCTAAAGAGATAAAGTATTGATTAGTTTTTTGCGATAAAAAAAAGCAGGTCCACAAAAATGACTGGATAATGGGATCTTTCAGTGCTGTAACTTGTGGTAGCAGGGCGCGATAATAGTACGACAGTGTTGGACCACTCGCTTTTTAAACAACCACTTTAAACCACACCAAAAGATATGTCACATTAATGGTGGTAAACACAAAAAAAAACGAATGGTTGGTGCTCACTGCAGGGATATGTGAAAAAAGTTGTCATATTAAGACATATTTTAAATCCATATGCCTTCTTCGTTGGATAACACAGCATCCCCAGCACATGAATTATAACTTAGGGCCTACAATAATTTTATTTTTCAAATGCTAATAAACCCCCAGAACAAATACCAGATTATACTCAAGGCAGAGGAGGGCACACACAGGAGGAGTATGGTCACACCAGGGGGCAGATTATGTCACAGCAACAATCAAGGTATGTCACACAAGGACAGAGTAATGTCAACACGAGGCAGATGGATTGTACACACGCGGAGAGGGAAACTAGGCAGAGTATTTCACATCCAGGCAGGTATGTCACACCAGGCAAGCAAGAATCACACTGAGATAGTAATGTCCACACAGGCACAGTAAACCTATATGTAAACATAAGCATGTGGGGTTGATAAAAATGTTAATATATAACATCGCCTTGGATTCTAGATCCCAGTCTCCTACCCAATAGAAACAGAAGCCTTCTAGCAGGATGAGAGGAGCCAATACAAGTGATAGTAAAGAAGCAATGCAAAGTTTCTCGTTTTCTTCAGCCAGTTACCTGGAAGCTGTTTCTCCGTTCTTTCATTGTTCTCTTTACAATGTATTTTTTTCAATGGGAATCTAACAATGAAAGATTGAAATATTAAATCCAAAATGGGATTTTATTAGGGATACCACTGGCATGGGTGGGGTTGATAAAATGTTTATAGAAAAGATCCTTGATTCCTAGACCCAGTCTCCCCTTGCAAAAGTAATGGAACTTTTCTAGCTGATTAGCGAGCAATAAAATGATGGTAAAAGTAATGGCCCCAGTACAATGGTTTTCTTCAGCATGCTTACGCTGAAGATGTTCTCAGATTCCTCATTGCTCTTCTCTGCTTCATGACAGGTTCTTCAATTGGAACCCTAAGAAATAAATGTAATATTAAGAGCATGGACACACAAGATCGGAGATTAGGGCAGCACTCCGGGCAGAGGGCAGGGCACACCAGACAGAGAAGGGATAAACAGCAGAGTATGGAACACACAAACAGAGAGGCAGTTGGGGGCCATGAGTACGCGAGAGAGGGCATAAACAAGCAGAGTATGGAACACACAGGCAGAGCATGGCAACACAGGCAGAGCAGGAACACACAGGCAGGCAGGACAACACAGTCAGAGCAGGGCACACACAGGTAGAGTATGGTACACCAGGCAGGGCACACACAGGCAGGCAGGATCACACAGTACAGATGATTAGAGACGGAGTATGTTACACACAGGCAGAGTTATGTCACACACAGGCGAGAGAGGGCACAGCACAGGCAGAGTATGTCATAACAGGCAGAGAAGGGTGACACAACAGGCACATGTGTATGTCAAACACAAGGCAAAGTATGTTACACACAGGCAGAGCAGGGCACACACGGGCAGAGTATGGCACCACAGGGATCGCGTAAGGGCAGGGCAGAACAGAAACAGAGACAGGGAACGCCTATAGGACCACTCTAATATGTACTATACAGTGACACAGTGCTGGTGTCCCATTTAGATTTGTTATAAAGTGTGACAGGTGAACAATGTGGCAGTTTCAGTCTGGGTCTAAGGTGGTGAACAGTACAGGGGTTTAGGATATAAACAATAGGGGTGTCACAAATGTTGAGCATTTAGGGGGGGATCACAGGTGTGGTATAATCAGGGGATTAAGTCTGAAATTTGAGTTTTAAACAATGCAGGGGCCAGTTAATATTGTATGAATACCAATATAAATTTTCAGCATGGTAAGCAACACAGCAGGTAGGTGGGGCCACACAAGGGGTGGTGCGGGTCGCCCAGTTTTTGGACAGCCCTGCCTGTTCATTTGTTTTTTCAGGCAGCTTACTGACGTTGTTTATCTGCAGATTTCTCATTGTTTTTTCTTGTTCTACGACGGTTTCTTTCAATGCAAAATTAACAAAGGAAAAGTTTTCAAATATTAAAGTGCCAGTATATGGGATTTATTAGGGATACACTGGAGGCATGTGTGGGTTGATAAAAATGTTCATATATAAGATTTAGGGGGGCATTTTGGGGCTGCTGCTGCTTAAAATAGCGCAAAGCGCTCAAGGGGGGGCAGAAGGTAATGTCCAGTGAGCAATACTCTCTGCATAGCGGAGTGCAATTTTCTGGGTTAAAACATGAAAAATAGTCTTAAGATTACAAGAGGGGGCTTGTTTGCTGCTCCTTGAAATAAGGGTTACTTTGGGCCTCATTGGAGGAGCGCCTGATAAGATCCCTTAATTCTAGATCCAAGAATTTCTATCAGGATTAAGGAGCAATACAAATGATGGTTAAAGTAATGCATTTCAATTGGGTCAAGCAGCTTACCCTGACGATGTTTTTTCAGACTTCCGATTGGCTCTTCTGCTTTCGATTACGCGTTTTCAATTGGAAATTCTAACAAATTAAAGTTTCAAAATATTAAAAGAATATGGGATTTATTAGGGATACACTGAGTATCAGCCGAAGTCCTACAGTTGCACGCATGTTGGCAGGATTTGGATTGTGAAGTATTTGCAAACCATAACGCCTTACGTCATGTCACAACATGCAAACAGTTTTCTAACATTTTATCAAAAAATGATTAAATTTTTTTAAAACTTTCCTTTTTCACTTGTAATATAAACAGGTCGCTTGTATTGAATCACTAAGATTATAATCCTTATTGGAAGCAACCACCCATTTGGGTTTATTTAATGTGTCAGGATTTTCTCGTAGAGTTAGGCTATGAAGAATCAAATTACAAGAAGATCTGTTTTGGAAAGCTCCAGGGTCAAGCTTCTTGACACAGGTCCCATACTGTATTATTTTTGTAAAAGTAAGGGAAGAAATGGATTGTTCCTGTTTTAGCAAGTGAATGGGAGGAGCCGTGGTGATTTTTTTGGGTATTTTCTGGGACACTTCATGTGCCTCTATTTTTGATACTTTGCCACAGAGGATGATGATTTTTGGTTAAGGTGTATTCAGTTGTACCAAATGATGTGTCTCATGGGGCCACTGGTTCCATGATGCATTGCATTGTGCGGGGCATGGCGAGATCATACTGTCAACGTGCCGAATTTTCGTTATATTTAATGGAATGAGGCATGATAGAATATCAGTTTATTTCTATTCAGATTGTCAAAAACATTCCTTATTTTAATTATATTGTGAACTGCCGTGTGGTTGTTGGGATGGTGT